>NC_091384.1:10446946-10456946 GCF_038502225.1 Cherax quadricarinatus | reverse complement strand
CATTACACATCCCTGTCTAAGACCTACTTTTACCGGGAAGTAGTCTCCCTCTCTTCGACACACCCTAACCTGAGCCTCACTATCCTCATAAAAACTCTTTACAGCATTTAGTAACTTACCACCTATTCCATATACTTGCAACATCTGCCACATTGCTCCCTTATCTACTCTATCATATATATATATATATATATATAGATATATATATATATATATATATATATATATATATATATATATATATATATATATATATATATATATACACACCTACCATCCAACTTACGACCTGCTCGACTTACGACCACTCGACTTACGACCGTGTTTTTTATGCCAAATTTCTGGGAAATAAACAACTATTTGTGTTGTACACAGTGTTTATCCTAAACCTTACAATATAAAATACAGTACTAACAACATAAAAAGTAAAGTAAAACATGAAATACCAAAATAAAACAATAAAATAAAGTCATTACAAAAATGTTTTGTTGATATTCAGCAGTAAAGTTCGACTTACGACCAGATTCTCGGAACCGAACTCGGTTGTAAGTCGGATGGTAGGTGTATATATACAGTGGACCCTCAACCAACGATATTAATCCGCTCCTGAGAGCTCATCGTTAATCGAAATTGTCGTTAGTCGGTTGTATGGTAGGTGTATATATACAGTGGACCCTCAACCAACGATATTAATCCGCTCCTGAGAGCTCATCGTTAATCGAAATTGTCGTTAGTCGAGTTAATTTCCCCATGAGAAATAATGGAAATCAAATTAATCCGTGCAAGACACCCAAAAGTATTGAAAAAAAAAGTTTTTACCACATGAAATATTAATTTTAATAAACACAAACTGAAGAAGACATGTACAATTACGTGACACTTACCTTTATTGAAGATCTGGTGATGATTGATGGGATGGGTGGAGGGGAGACTGTGGATGGTGTTAGTGTTTAGAAGGGGAATCCCCCTTCCATTAGGACTTGAGGTGTCAAGTCCTTTTCCGGGGTTACTTCCCTTCTTCTTTTAATGCCACTAGGACCAGCTTGAGAGTCACTGGACCTCTGTCACACAACATATCTGTCCATAGAGGCCTGTACCTCCCGTTCCTTTATGACGTTCCTAAAGTGTTTCACAACATCGTCAGTGTCACAATTAAACACTTGTTCAGGTTTCAATTCTTCACTGTCTATGTACTCCTTGAATTTCTGCACATATTTTTCAGCTGCTTTTTGGTCCAAACTGGCAGCCTCACCATGCCTTATCACACTATGTATGCCACTACGATTCTTAAATCTCTCAAACCAACCTTTGCTGGTCTTAAATTCACTCACATCACCACTAGTTGCAGGCATTTTTCTAATTAAATCGTCATGCAACTTCCTAGCCTTTTCACATATGATCGCTTGAGAGATGCTATCTCCTGCTATCTGTTTTTCGTTTATCCACACCAATAACAGTCTCTCAACATCTTCTATCACGTGCGATCTCAGTTTCTAAAACATAGTTGCACCTCTGGCAAGAACAGCTTCCTTGATTGCCGTTTTCTTGGCCACAATAGTAGCGATGGTTGATTGGGGTTTTGTGTACAACCTGGCCAGCTCGGAGACACACACTCCACTTTCATACTTAGCAATGATCTCTTTCTTCATATCCATAGTAATTCTCACCCTTTTTGTTGTAGGGTTGGCACTAGAAGCTTTCTTGGGGCCCATGGTGGCTTATTTTGCAGGTGCAATCACTAAAAACGCTGTGATAATATGAAATGTTCCGACTGTATGTTTGGATGGGACAGCGGTGGCTGGCTGGCTTGTAAACACTGGCCACAAGTGGACGCGTCTCAGATGGAACGAATTGTGTTGGTCGAGTTTTTTAGCGCTAGTCAAGGCAAAATTTTTGCATTAAAATGTATCGCTAGTCGGATTTAACATTAGACGATGCCATCGTTGGTCGAGGGTCCACTGTGTGTATAATATATATATATATATATATATATATATATATATATATATATATATATATATATATATATATATATATATATATACATGTAAGATTTAAGAGATACATTGTTAATATAAAGGTGGCATATACGGTACATGTTGTTACGTGTGTATCACCGATTATAAGGCGAAAATCTCATCCAGCTCCTCAGAGCTGGGGTGTGTGCCCAAAATGCAGCAGGCATTACCCCTTTGAACAGCCGCACTGAGCAGCTGGAACAGAAAACTAGCTGCCCTGGGATCCCTAGTTACCCTGATGAGTCTTTTTCCCAGCTCCTTAAGGAAATTAGATGCACTCTTTCCCCATGAGCCAAGGGTCTCTGAGCCTATGGGAACAAACATATAATGATGGGCAAGTTCTCCATATTTTCTAGACTTTTGGGACTCCCTGAAGCTGGCAGCTGCCCCTCCTTCCTCCCTGGTGTATTGGAGATAGGTATCAGCCAAGGTAGATGCGCATGTATAGTTCCACACCACCTGCTTCCCATCTGTCCAGGCTTGAAGGGTGATACCATCTAGACGCTTCTGGCTGCCATCAGATCTGCATAGTTGGGGTGGCTCCCTTACTGCTGGGCATCCAGCTGTTGTGAGGCTCCTTTTGATAATGTTATTAACCTCCTCATGTCTTGCAATCTTTCCCTCGGATTTACGGCACACAAGACCATGGTACCCGAATCGGTCTGCTGCTTCACTGCCACAAATACACCTATGTTCGGCGAGAATAGGGGCAGCAAGTCGAAGGGCAACACCAATGTGGATGGTCTGTGGGTCAAGGCGTGTGCCAAGGCTGGAGTTGGGAACAGCCAACAGAAAGTCTCCAGCATGAGGGGCTCTCACTGCCAGGAGGAGGCGGGCTCTATCCTTCCCTGACACATTCTGAAGCATTGTTGAGGCAATATTTTCCACTATTGGACCATCCCAGTGCGATTGTTTGTAGTTGTTGGGGGGAGCAGGTCTGGTTTCAGAGCCTGTTAGATTATCCCAGATCATTGCTCCGTCAATGAATTTTTGGTCCTGGACTCCAATCTTGTCCCTAAGATGTTCAGGGAGAATCGCTGTTACAAGCTCTCTGGATGCAATACACAAGGACAGAAAAGCAGGTAACGCAATCTGTGATGACTTGCGGACACCAATGCCTCCTAGTCTGACTGGAAGTGTAGCTTGGTTCCACTGCCCGTCTTCTAGAGTAAGGTTAAGTACTTTCGTAAAAATCTGCCTCAGAATACTGTCATATTCGTGCAGTATAGGGTTATCATATGAAGGTGCACATCTTAGGAGATATGTCAACCTGGGCAGACTCAATAAATAAATAAATAAATAAATAAATAAATATATATATATATATTTATTTTTTTATATATATATATATATATATATATATATATATATATAAGTGAACAGTATTTAGATAAGGCTAAAGAGGTCTTTGTGGCATTTATGGATTTGGAAAAGGCGTATAACAGGGTGGATAGGGGGCAATGTGGCAGATGTTGCAGGTGTATGGTGTAGGAGGTAGGTTACTGAAAGCAGTGAAGAGTTTTTATGAGGATAGTGAGGCTCAAGTTAGAGTATGTAGGAAAGAGGGAAATTATTTCCCAGTAAAAGTAGGCCTTAGACAAGGATGTGTGATGTCACCGTGGTTGTTTAATATATTTATAGATGGGGTTGTAAGAGAAGTAAATGCGAGGGTCTTGGCAAGAGGCGTGGAGTTAAAAGATAAAGAATCACACACAAAGTGGGAGTTGTCACAGCTGCTCTTTGCCGATGACACTGTGCTCTTGGGAGATTCTGAAGAGAAGTTGCAGAGATTGGCCGATGACCAAGGCAGGGTGTGCCCGAAAAAGAAAATTAAATTGAATACAGTCTTGCCAAAGAGTAAGCTTATGAGGATAACAAAAAGATTTTGATGCAAGATTAACACCCCTCCTTCAGAGTGCAGGCACTGTACTTCCCATCTCCAGGACTCAAGTCCGGCCTGCCGGTTTCCCTGATGATCCCTTCATAAATGTTACTTTGGTCACACTCCAACAGCACGTCAAGTATTAAAAACCATTTGTCTCCATTCACTCCTATGAAACACGCTCACGTTCTTTTTTATTTCTTCTATTGTCCATGGGGAAGTGGAAAAGAATCTTTCCTCCGTAAGCCATGCGTGTCGTATGAGGCGACTAAAATGCCGGGAGCAATGGGCTAGTAACCCCTTCTCCTGTATACAATTACTAAAAAAGAGAAGAAGAAAAACTTTATAAAACTGGGTTGCTTAAATGTGCGTGGATGTAGTGCGGATGACAAGAAACAGATGATTGCTGATGTTATGAATGAAAAGAAGTTGGATGTCCTGGCCCTAAGCGAAACAAAGCTGAAGGGGGTAGGAGAGTTTCAGTGGGGGGAAATAAATGGGATTAAATCTGGAGTATCTGAGAGAGTTAGAGCAAAGGAAGGGGTAGCAGTAATGTTAAATGATCAGTTATGGAAGGAGAAAAGAGAATATGAATGTGTAAATTCAAGAATTATGTGGATTAAAGTAAAGGTTGGATGCGAGAAGTGGGTCATAATAAGCGTGTATGCACCTGGAGAAGAGAGGAATGCAGAGGAGAGAGAGAGATTTTGGGAGATGTTAAGTGAATGTATAGGAGCCTTTGAACCAAGTGAGAGAGTAATTGTGGTAGGGGACTTGAATGCTAAAGTAGGAGAAACTTTTAGAGAGGGTGTGGTAGGTAAGTTTGGGGTGCCAGGTGTAAATGATAATGGGAGCCCTTTGATTGAACTTTGTATAGAAAGGGGTTTAGTTATAGGTAATACATATTTTAAGAAAAAGAGATTAAATAAGTATACACGATATGATGTAGGGCGAAATGACAGTAGTTTGTTGGATTATGTATTGGTAGATAAAAGACTGTTCAGTAGACTTCAGGATGTACATGTTTATAGAGGGGCCACAGATATATCAGATCACTTTCTAGTTGTAGCTACACTGAGAGTAAAAGGTAGATGGGATACAAGGAGAATAGAAGCATCAGGGAAGAGAGAGGTGAAGGTTTATAAACTAAAAGAGGAGGCAGTTAGGGTAAGATATAAACAGCTATTGGAGGATAGATGGGCTAATGAGAGCATAGGCACTGGGGTCGAAGAGGTATGGGGTAGGTTTAAAAATGTAGTGTTAGAGTGTTCAGCAGAAGTTTGTGGTTACAGGAAAGTGGGTGCAGGAGGGAAGAGGAGCGATTGGTGGAATGATGATGTAAAGAGAGTAGTAAGGGAGAAAAAGTTAGCATATGAGAAGTTTTTACAAAGTAGAAGTGATGCAAGGAGGGAAGAGTATATGGAGAAAAAGAGAGAGGTTAAGAGAGTGGTGAAGCAATGTAAAAAGAGAGCAAATGAGAGAGTGGGTGAGATGTTATCAACAAATTTTGTTGAAAATAAGAAAAAGTTTTGGAGTGAGATTAACAAGTTAAGAAAGCCTAGAGAACAAATGGATTTGTCAGTTAAAAATAGGAGAGGAGAGTTATTAAATGGAGAGTTAGAGGTATTGGGAAGATGGAAGGAATATTTTGAGGAATTGTTAAATGTTGATGAAGATAGGGAAGCTGTGATTTCGTGTATAGGGGCAAGGAGGAATAACATCTTGTAGGAGTGAGGAAGAGCCAGTTGTGAGTGTGGGGGAAGTTCGTGAGGCAGTAGGTAAAATGAAAGGGGGTAAGGCAGCCGGGATTGATGGGATAAAGATAGAAATGTTAAAAGCAGGTGGGGATATAGTTTTGGAGTGGTTAGTGCAATTTTTTAATAAATGTATGGAAGAGGGTAAGGTACCTAGGGATTGGCAGAGAGCATGCATAGTTCCTTTGTATAAAGGCAAAGGGGGATAAAAGAGAGTGCAAAAATTATAGGGGGATAAGTCTGCTGAGTATACCTGGTAAAGTGTATGGTAGAGTTATGATTGAAAGAATTAAGAGTAAGACGGAGAATAGGATAGCAGATGAACAAGGAGGCTTTAGGAAAGGTAGGGGGTGTGTGGACCAGGTGTTTACAGTGAAACATATAAGTGAACAGTATTTAGATAAGGCTAAAGAGGTCTTTGTGGCATGCCTGCTGGATTTGGAAAAGGCGTATAACAGGGTGGATAGGGGGCAATGTGGCAGATGTTGCAGGTGTATGGTGTAGGAGGTAGGTTACTGAAAGCAGTGAAGAGTTTTTATGAGGATAGTGAGGCTCAAGTTAGAGTATGTAGGAAAGAGGGAAATTATTTCCCAGTAAAAGTAGGCCTTAGACAAGGATGTGTGATGTCACCGTGGTTGTTTAATATATTTATAGATGGGGTTGTAAGAGAAGTAAATGCGAGGGTCTTGGCAAGAGGCGTGGAGTTAAAAGATAAAGAATCACACACAAAGTGGGAGTTGTCACAGCTGCTCTTTGCCGATGACACTGTGCTCTTGGGAGATTCTGAAGAGAAGTTGCAGAGATTGGTGGATGAATTTGGTAGGGTGTGCAAAAGAAGAAAATTAAAGGTGAATACAGGAAAGAGTAAGGTTATGAGGATAACAAAAAGATTAGGTGATGAAAGATTGGTTATCAGATTGGAGGGAGAGAGTATGGAGGAGGTGAATGTATTCAGATATTTGGGAGTGGACGTGTCAGTGGATGGGTCTATGAAATATGAGGTGAATCATAGAATTAATGAGGGGAAAAGGGTGAGTGGTGCACTTAGGAGTCTGTGGAGACAAAGAACTTTGTCCTTGGAGGCAAAGAGGGGAATGTATGAGAGTATAGTTTTACCAACGCTCTTATATGGGTGTGAAGCGTGGGTGATGAATGTTGCAGCGAGGAGAAGGCTGGAGGCAGTGGAGATGTCATGTCTGAGGGCAATGTGTGGTGTGAATATAATGCAGAGAATTAGTAGTTTGGAAGTTAGGAGGAGGTGCGGGATTACCAAAACTGTTGTCCAGAGGGCTGAGGAAGGGTTGTTGAGGTGGTTCGGACATGTAGAGAGAATGGAGCGAAACAGAATGACTTCAAGAGTGTATCAGTCTGTAGTGGAAGGAAGGCGGGGTAGGGGTCGGCCTAGGAAGGGTTGGAGGGAGGGGGTAAAGGAGGTTTTGTGTGCGAGGGGCTTGGACTTCCAGCAGGCATGCGTGAGCGTGTTTGATAGGAGTGAATGGAGACAAATGGTTTTTAATACTTGACGTGCTGTTGGAGTGTGAGCAAAGTAACATTTATGAAGGGATTCAGGGAAACCGGCAGGCCGGACTTGAGTTCTGGAGATGGGAAGTACAGTGCCTGCACTCTGAAGGAGGGGTGTTAATGTTGCAGTTTAAAAACTGTAGTGTAAAGCACCCTTCTGGCAAGACAGTGATGGAGTGAATGATGGTGAAAGTTTTTCTTTTTCGGGCCACCCTGCCTTGGTGGGAATCGGCCGGTGTGATAATAAAAAAAAAAAAAAAAAGGGTGAGTGGTGCACTTAGGAGTCTGTGGAGACAAAGAACTTTGTCCTTGGAGGCAAAGAGGGGAATGTATGAGAGTATAGTTTTACCAACGCTCTTATATGGGTGTGAAGCATGGGTGATGAATGTTGCAGCGAGGAGAAGGCTGGAGGCAGTGGAGATGTCATGTCTGAGGGCAATGTGTGGTGTGAATATAATGCAGAGAATTCGTAGTTTGGAAGTTAGGAGGAGGTGCGGGATTACCAAAACTGTTGTCCAGAGGGCTGAGGAAGGGTTGTTGAGGTGGTTCGGACATGTAGAGAGAATGGAGCGAAACAGAATGACTTCAAGAGTGTATCAGTCTGTAGTGGAAGGAAGGCGGGGTAGGGGTCGGCCTAGGAAAGGTTGGAGGGAGGGGGTAAAGGAGGTTTTGTGTGCGAGGGGCTTCGACTTCCAGCAGGCATGCGTGAGCGTGTTTGATAGGAGTGAATGGAGACAAATGGTTTTTAATACTTGACGTGCTGTTGGAGTGTGAGCAAAGTAACATTTATGAAGGGGTTCAGGGAAACCGGCAGGCCGGACTTGAGTCCTGAAGATGGGAAGTACAGTGCCTGCACTCTGAAGTAGGGGTGTTAATGTTGCAGTTTAAAAACTGTAATGTAAAGCACCCTTCTGGCAAGACAGTGATGGAGTGAATGATGGTGAAAGTTTTTCTTTTTCGGGCCACCCTGCCTTGGTGGGAATCAGCCAGTGTGATAATAAATATATATATATATATATATATATATATATATATATATATATATATATATATATATATATATATATATATATATATATATATGTGTATATATATATATATACATATTTTTTTTTTTTTTTTTTTTTCTTTTCAACAAGTCGGCTTAATCCCACACATAATAATGTTGGCTGCAGTACTGCTACGCATACATCCTCCTACCTTTTAAAACTTCACAAAATGCATGCTTTGGATTTTTACAATACTCCCAGAACTGCTGCATGTACACAACTGTGTCTATTTATTTCCTTTTAGTCAGGTAACATAGGTTAGCCAGAATACAGATATCCTGCACTTACAAGATTGCAACTTATGATGATGTTCTGGTCTGGCTTGAACCATGAACGGGTCTGTTTAACTCGTTAATGATCCAAGACTGATCAAAATGCCATCATAGATTCAGTCTCTTACACAAATTCAGATTTTTATTACTTTGCAAGGGTTACAATGTGTCACTAAGCATAGTTGAGTTTGAGTAGGATAAGGTATAGTGGTGTCATCTGCGAATAGAACTGGTTTAAGGAAATGAGATAAGTTAAGTGAGTGTTATTTGTGTATTGTTCCAGCCATGGTAAGACAGAGAGAGAGAGAGAGAGAGAGAGAGAGAGAGGTACTGTGGCTTTTTATATTTTTCTTTAGGTTAGATTATCTTAGGTTACAATATATCACATTACATTATATTAGGCTATGTTAGGTTACATTATGTTACATTACATTATGTTATGCTAGGTGACATATTACATTATGTTAAGCTAGGTTAAGTTATGTTATATTAGATTAGGTTACATGAGGCTAAGTTAGGTTAGTTTAAGTTACATTATGTTAGGATAAGTAAGATTCATCAGCAAACAGGACAAGTATTTCCTGACACTGGTCTTAGTCAAGCAATGACCTTTTGGTCATCTGACTGAGGCCTTTCACTGGCTTACCAGTCCACCTCCAGAAAAATTAAGATTATATATAAGTATTATAAGCAATTCTGCTCGAACCTTCTTCGGTAAAACATGAAAGTTTCGCATGTCAATAAGGCAATTCATTTATGCAAATTTTACAATTTTAAATGAATTGTGCAATGGAGATGGATATTTCTGAGTCTACGGAGAAAGAAATCCTCTTTCTCATAACCCCTACAAAAAAAAAAATAACCCAAGCCATAATTTCGGCCAGCGTTTTCAACCGAATTACCACATTATTGTTATAGCCATAACTAACCTAACTGTTTCTGACAGATGGAGATGAAGCTGGTTGTTGGGTGTTCTCACCTCAGCAACAATTATGTAAGGAGAACGAAACACTTTTCTTACCTACTGAATGTTATTAAATACTCTACAAAAATAACTCTAAATCTCGTCACATCTTTTATGGCTATTTTTATTAATTTTATATGAAATCTATTAAATATATATACACACACACACGTGTGTGTGTGTGTGTGTGTGTGTGCGCGCGCAGAACAAATACTGTGAAAAAATAACGAACTTCCAAAAACATTCATGGTTTCTCACATTATCAAGGAACTGTAAAAATAAAAGATCAACAGAAGGTATATAAGGATGAGATTACACTTCACAGTCAACATACAGCAACTGACCCTTTATGATGATGTAAGTGTATGGTGAAGGACCTGTCAAACACAGCTTATATTCTACACAAGCTTTAAGATTTTAACTTGTCAAATATATCTTAAATTCTTCCCAAATTTTATTAATTATAAGTGAATCCAATTTGTATAATTACAAAGCAATATTCATATTAATTTCAAATTTGTTTTATGAAATTTGATTCTA
>NC_091384.1:10279446-10441946 GCF_038502225.1 Cherax quadricarinatus | reverse complement strand
TAACTTATTTCCATTGGGGTCCTTAATCTTGTCCCCCAGGATGCGACCCACACCAGTCGACTAACACCCAGGTACCTATTTGCTGCTAGGTGAACAGGACAATAGGTGTAAGGAAACGTGCCGAAATGTTTCCACCCGCCGGGAATCGAACCCGGGCCCTCCGTGTGTGAAGCGGGAGCTTTAGCCACCAGGCCACCGGGCCACGTAGTGGTAGTAATAGCAGAAGTAGTATATCAATAGTTGCAACAGCAGTAATAGTAGTAGCTGCAGCAGAAGTAATGATAGTAGTAATCATAGTAGTAATAGTAGCAACAGCAGTAATAGTAGTAACAGCAGTAGTAGTAATAGCAGCAGTAGTAGTAATAGTAGCAGTAGTAGTAATAGCAGTAGCAGTAATAGTAGCAATAGTAGTAATAGTAGCAGTAGTGGCAGTAGTAGTGGCAGTAGTAGTGGCAGTAGTAGTGGCAGTAGTAGTGGCAGTAGTAGTGGTAGTAGTAGTGGTAGCAGTAGTGGCAGTAGTAATAGTGGCAGCAGTAGTGGCAGTAGTAGTGGCAGTAGTAGTGGCAGTAGTAGTGGCAGTAGTAGTGGCAGTAGTAGTGGCAGTAGTGACAGTAGTAGTGGCAGTAGTAGTGGCAGTAGTAGTGGCAGTAGTAGTGGCAGTAGTAGTGGCAGTAGTGGCAGTAGTAGTGGCAGTAGTAGTGGCAGTAGTGTCGAAATGTTTCCACCCTCCGGTAATCGAACCCTTCACACACGGAGGGCCCGGGTTCGATTCCCGGCGGGTGGAAACATTTCGACACGTTTCCTTACACCTGTTGTCCTGTTCACCTAGCAGCAAATAGGTACCTGGGTGTTAGTCGACTGGTGTGGGTCGCATCCTGGGGGACAAGATTAAGGACCCCAATGGAAATAAGTTAAACAGTCCTCGATGACGCACTGACTTTCTTGGGTTATCCTGGGTGGCTAACCCTCCGGGGTTAAAAATCCGAACGAAATCTTATCTTATCTTATCTTAGTGGCAGTAGTAGTGGCAGTAGTAGTGGCAGTAGTAGTGGCAGTAGTAGTGGCAGTAGTAGTGGCAGTAGTAGTGGCAGTAGTAGTGGCAGTAGTGGCAGCAGTAGTGGCAGTAGTAGTGGCAGTAGTAGTGGCAGTAGTAGTGGCAGTAGTAGTGGCAGTAGTAGTGGCAGTAGTAGTGGCAGTAGTAGTGGCAGTAGTAGTGGCAGTAGTAGTGGCAGTAGTAGTGGCAGTAGTAGTGGCAGTAGTAGTGGCAGTAGTAGTGGCAGTATTAGTGGCAGTATTAGTGGCAGTAGTAATGGCAGTAGTGGTAGTAGTAGTGGCAGTAGTAGTGGCAGTAGTAGTGGTAGTAGTGGCAGTAGTAGTGGCAGTAGTAGTGGCAGTAGTAGTGGCAGTAGTAGTGGTAGTAGTAGTGGTAGTAGTAGTGGTAGTAGTGGCAGTAGTAGTGGTAGTAGTAGTGGTAGTAGTGGCAGTAGTAGTGGCAGTAGTAGTGGCAGTAGTAGTGGCAGTAGTAGTGGTAGTAGTAGTGGCAGTAGTAGTGGCAGTAGTAGTGGCAGTAGTAGTGGCAGTAGTAGTGGCAGTAGTAGTGGTAGTAGTGGCAGTAGTAGTGGCAGTAGTAGTGGTAGTAGTAGTGGTGGTGGTGGCAGTAGTAGTGGCAGTAGTAGTGGTGGTGGTGGCAGTAGTAGTGGCAGTAGTAGTGGCAGTAGTGGCAGTAGTAGTGGTAGTAGTAGTGGCAGTAGTAGTGGTAGTAGTAGTGGCAGTAGTACTGGTAGTAGTAGTGGTAGTAGTGGCAGTAGTAGTGGTAGTAGTAGTGGCAGTAGTACTGGTAGTAGTAGTGGCAGTAGTAGTGGTAGTAACAACAGTACTGGTGGTAGTAACAGCAGTAGTAATATAAATAATATTTGATAGTCACAAAATAGTTACTTGTATACAATGTATTTCAGACAAACTAATTCTAATGCTTCAATGTTGCTTTAGATTTAGAAAAAGACTTAAGTAGCATTTCTTATACAGTTATCAACAACTGTAAGCACAAGACTGATTGTTCATGAACAATTATAAGTACAACAAGACTGGTTGTTCATGAACAATTATAAGTACAACAAGACTGGTTGTTCATGAAAAAACGGTACAATTCTATACATATTAATGAGAACTTGTACAACTTCATTATATCTCTATTATCCTGTGTTACTTACACCTGTCCATTATACATGACTCTCCTCTCTACAGTTACATAACAGCGTGGTCTTAGGAGCGGAATTTCGTAGTTAAGTCAGGAGAGGCTGTATATGTAAACTCTTGATTTAATTAACCGGTAAGGGGTCCAAACGTATATATACGTTTTTACCGCTAGTGCCCCAAACGTATATATACGTTTTTACCGCTAGTGCCCCAAACGTATATATACGTTTTTACCGCTAGTGCCCCAAACGTATATATACGTTTTTACCGCTAGTGCCCCAAACGTATATATACGTTTTATGTGTCCTACATTTAACATTGCCACAATAAGCCTGAGTCGCCTAGACATGTGAGAATTCAAATTCAAAGTTTATTCTCTATAAGGATTACAATGCTGAGTTTACAGAATTTGGTTATTGTGTGGTTTACATGTAGTAAAATAATAATTACAGAGTGTACCACTATAACACCTAGCATGGCTAGGCACTTCGGGCAGACTTAGATTAAATTTTAAGTTTAAAATAATACAAAATTATGAGGTAAGTTGGTATTATGGCTAAGTGACTAAATACTAGTTTGTGAGTTTAGCAATGTGAATGCTTTTGTTTTGGCACTATACATAGTTTCAGTATTGGAGTATCACAGGCCAACTTATGACTAGTTAAGATTCATTATTTTAAGACTGAGATTGATATTTCTGTTTATGGTCAAATGGGTGAGTGAGTGTAAGTGTGAACACTAGGTGGTATTCGTATAATTAGTTGACAGGGTGTATCAGGGAGATAAGATGTTTTCTAATGGTAGTTTTGAAGGTGATGAATGTGTCTGCAGTTCTAGAGTTTTCAGGTAGGGTGTTCCAGATTTTATGGCCTTTGACATACATTGAATTTTTGTAAAGGTTTAGTCGGACACGGGGAATGTCATAGAGATGTTTGTGTCTGGCGTTATGCCTGTGGGTTCTGTCACAGCTATCAAGAAAGCGTTTTAGGTCAAGGTTAATATTGGAATTTATGGTCCTGTAGATGTAGATTGCACAGTAGTAAGTGTGGATGTACTGAACAGGGAGTAAGTTTAGATCTATGAAGAGTGGGGGGGGGGTGTTGCCAGGGATGGGAGTTAGTGATTATTCTTACTGCGGCTTTTTGTTGGGTTATTATTGGCTTTAGGTGTGTTGCTGCAGTTGAACCCCAAGCACAGATAGCATAGGTGAGATATGGATATATAAGTGAGTGGTATAGTGTGAGAAGGGAAGTTTGCGGCACGTAGTATCGTATCTTGGAGAGGATCCCCACTGTTTTGGATACTTGTTTGGTTATGTGTTGGATATGGGTGCTGAAATTCAGGTTGTTGTCGAGGTATAGGTCTAGGAATTTGCCCTCATTATGTCTGGCAATTAGTGTGTTGTCGATCTTAATGTTAATTTGTGCATCTCCTGCTCTGCTACCAAACATAATGTAGTAGGTTTTGTCAGTGTTAAGCATAAGTTTATTGGCTGTCATCCAAGTCGATATTTTGATCAGCTCCTCGTTAACAATGGTGTTGAGGGTGGCAAGATTAGGGTGAGCGATGACATAAGTCGTGTCGTCAGCAAAGAGAATGGGGTTCAGGTGTTGAGATACATTTGGAAGATCATTGATGTATATGAGGAAGAGCAGGGGACCAAGGACATTTCCTTGTGGAACTCCAGTATCAAGTGGCCGTGTTGTTGATGCTGTGTCATTAATGGTGACATACTGATACCTATTAGTAAGGTAAGATTTGAAATATGCAAGCGCATGGGCTCTTATACCATAGTGGTCAAGTTTGTGGAGTAGGATGCCGTGGTCTACTGTGTCAAAAGCTTTTCTTAGGTCAATAAAAATTCCTAGTGGATATTCCTTATTTTCCAATGCTGTGTAAAGCAGATCAAGCATTTTTATGATTGTATCGTTAGTGCTTTTATTTTTCCTGAATCCAAATTGGCAGGGGCTGAGTATGTTTTGTGTCGTTATAAATGAATATAGTCTCCTGTGCACGAGTTTCTCAAGATTTTGGATAGCAATGATAAGTTTGATATTGGCCTATAGTTGTTTAAATCTGTAGGGTCACCACCTATATGTATTGGTGTAACCCTTGCTATCTTGAGTAGTTTTGGGAAGGTGCTAGTTTCTAGTGACTTGTTAAAAAGTAATGAGATAGCATGCGAGAGGACATGGGCTGCTAGCTTGTACAATAATGGTGGGACATGAGACAGATTCCCCGAGTTATTTTTGAGTGACTTTATAATCTCGGTGACTTCGTGGGCTCAGTTGGTGCAAGATAGAAGGAATTTGGGAAATTCCCATCTAGGTAGTCCCCGGCATGGGTATTGGTACGTGGGATTTTATTGGCGAGATTAGATCCTATGGTTGAGAAGAAGTCGTTTATCTTGTTAGCTGTGTCAGTGGGATGCAGTGGTGTTTCATTAGGTTTAGTTAGGACAATATTCTTGTTTTTTTTTCAGTTTGTGGGTCCCTAGAATCTGAGAGAGTGTTTTCCAGGTCTTTTTTATATCTCCTCTTGTGTCAGTGAATCTACTGGAGTAGTATAGTTGTTTGGCTTTCTTTATTACTTTGGTGAGAACTGATGAATAGTGTTTAAGAATATCTTTGTGTATTAAGCCCTGTCTATATTGCTTTTCATATTGGTGTTTCTTATCAATGGCTTTCAGAATGGTGCTGGTTAGCCATGGGCAACCAAGCCGTTTGTTTGTGATCTGTTTCGTTTTTATAGGACAATGTTTGTTGTATAGTCTCCAAGGCCAATGGTATTGGCCTTGGAGAATTCTGTAGGCCAGTCAACAGTCTCTAGGTCAGCTGTGAACTTCCTTATTGAGGCCTCATCATGGAGTCTAAATGAGACTTTGTTGTATTCAAGTGGTGGTTTACTAATGTTTGTCAAGAGGAAGGTAGGGTAGTGGTCTGTAGTGCTATCTGTGATTATCCCTGATTTAAGGGGGGCTAGTATATTGGTCCATATGTGGTCTATTATGGTTGCACTTGTTTCAGTGAGCCTGGTTGGTTTAGTTATTGTTGGTATGAGAAGTGTGTTGTTCATATTGTTGATGAAATCAGTTACAGGCTGATCATCTAGTAAGCCAAGGTTGATGTTGAAGTCTCCAGCTAAGAGAAGGTGGTGCTTATTCATTTGTCTGTTTGTTATTAGTGCCTTTAATTTCTCACTGAAATTTGGGATGTTTGAGTGAGGTATCTGGTAAATGGCACCGATTGTTATAGGCATCTTAAGGCTTTTACAGTAAAATTAGCAAAAATGTATTCTCCATATTCATCACTAAAGCAAGTGGTGCTAATACAAGATAATTGGTTAGAGTAATAGATTGCAATACCACCTCCAACTTGGTATGGTCTGCAGTTGTGGATTGCTGTGTATCCTGGTAGTGGGTAGATATCTATTGTGTCCTGCTTAAGCCAGGTCTCAGTAAGAATAATGCAGGAGAAGGGTGTCTTTGGTGATTCAAGGAGTGCCAGGAGGTCATCATAGTGCTTGCTTAAGGACCTGATGTTGTAGTTAAGTACTGATAGACTTTTAGCATTGTTTAGGATAGTGCTGGCTTGTGATGCTGTGTAGTAAAGGCAGTTACTTTCCAATAGGTTTTGATTGTGTGCCAGATTATGGAGGTTTAGATCAGGGTCAATGTGATCAATCATCTTCTAGGTTTAAATTATGGTTATTTATATCCTGAGTTGTGGGTTGAGTTCTAGTACTGATATTTGTACTGGTGGGAAGTTTGGACAAGTATATAGCTAAAGCATTTTGGTCATGTAGAGTATAGTCACTAATACACATAATGAAGTTGATGTTGTCTATGTGTTGTGCTGGAATAAGCTAAAGTACAACTAGGTATAAACTAATAATATAAAAATACAAATTAAAAATAGCACAAGACTCTCACTTGTAATTGCACTAAGGTCTAATATAATGACTTTGGTATAGTCTATGTATTGAGCTAGAATGAGCTATAGTACAACTGAGTTTAATCTAATGATATAAAAAAGGCACAAGACTCTCAATTGTAACTGCACTAAGGTCTTATATAAGTTGTTTACAAGAATTAGAGTATAACTAGATTTAATGGGTGTGAGCACTCACTGTGCACCATATTAAAATAATTGGGGATGCCTGGGTACCATATGCTCTTTTTTCCTATTAAAAAACAACAATTTTTTTTTCTCAAAAAAGTTGGGGCAGTACGGTAGTGAACGTATATATACGTTTGGACCGTTTACGGGTTAACTGATATCAGTATAACGGACTTAAAATAATGACCAATACAGTACAATGTTAGGCATATATGAGAGTATCTAAGTAGTTTTTAAGGAGCACTGCAACAGGCCTGCTGGCCCATGCTAGGCAGGACCATCTAACACTCACCCACATAAGAGATAAGATAAGATAAGATAAGATTTCGTTCGGATTTTTAACCCCGGAGGGTTAGCCACCCAGGATAACCCAAGAAAGTCAGTGCGTCATCGAGGACTGTCTAACTTATTTCCATTGGGGTCCTTAATCTTGTCCCCCAGGATGCGACCCACACCAGTCGACTAACACCCAGGTACCTATTTGCTGCTAGGTGAACAGGACAACAGGTGTAAGGAAACGTGTCGGAATGTTTCCACCCGCCGGGAATCGAACCCGGGCCCTCCGTGTGTGAAGCAGGAGCTTTAGCCACCAGGCCACCGGGCCACCTACACATCATGGGATCTTGATACAAGGAATTCTTCAACATTTGCCTAGTGTAAATAAGTCTTTTCACAAAGACCAACTTGATAAATTAGACATATGTACACTTGAAAACGAAAACGAAAATGTTTATCTCCTTGCAAAGTTCACAAAGGACCCCAATGGAAATAAGTCACTCTGTCTGACTTTTTTGGGTTATCCCAGGTTCTCTACACATATGCTGCTATGTATGATAATTCTATGTAACTGTATTTGTGTATACCTGAATAAACTTACTTACTTACTTACTTAAAGTGTAGTTTACATAATATAAAATATTAATAACAAAGAAGGCCTCTAGCATGGCTAGGAATTTTGGGCAGACTAATCCTAATTCTTACTCTATATTGACACAGGTTATGGAGCAGTACATTTTAATATATATTGCAAACTGATATAAAAGTTAGGTAACTAAAGTGATTATCATTAATTAGATTGATATAGTGAGGTTTACCTGGAGAGGGTTTTGGGAATCAATGCCTCGGCGGCTCGGTCTGAGACCAGGCCTCATGGTGGATCAGGGTCTGATCAACCAGGCTGTTACTACTGGCCACACACAAGCTGATGTACGAACCACAGCCTGGTTGGTCAGGTACTGACTTTAGGTGCCTGTCCAGTGCCTTCTTAAAGACAGCCAGGGGTCTATTGGTAATCCCCCTCATGTATGCTGGGAGGCAGTTGAACAGTCTTGGGCCCTGGACACTTACTGTGTTGTCTCTCAATGTACTTGTGGCACCCCTGCTTTTCATTGGGGGAATGTTGCATCTCCTGCCGAGTCTTTCGCTTTCATAGGGAGTGATTTTTGTGTGCAGGTTTGGTACCAATCAGTGGGTCATCAAGGACTATCTGTCATATTTCCATTATGGTCCATCAATCTTGTCCCCCAGGATGCCACCCACACCAGTCAAATAACACCAAGGTACCTGCTTACTGTTGGGTGAACAGTGGCAACTGGTGTAGGTACCTGGGTGTTAGCTGATTGGTGTGGGTGGCATCCTGGGGACAAGATAGAAGGGCCACAATGGAAATAAGACAGATGATGACACTCTTCAGGTTGCTTGTTCTATCTAGGCTGGAATATTGCTGCACACTAACAGCACCTTTCATGGTAGGTGAAATTGCTGACGTAGAAAATGTACAGAGAACCTTCACGGCGCGCATAACGGAGATAAAACACCTCAATTACTGGGAGCGCTTGAGGTTCCTGAACCTGTACTCCCAGGAATGCAGGCAGGAGAGATACATGATTATATACAATATTCAAAACTCTAAACCTACTCACCATACAAAACATCCATACTTTTTACTGCACCTACTACATACATAGAACACTTAACTCTGACATAAACCCTCCCCTCAAACATCTCCTTACCAACCTCAACAGAACACATGACCATAACACAAGACAGATCACTCTTTGATGTTCCTCGTGTCCATCTCACGCTATGCAAAAACTCATTGCACATAAAAGGCCCTAAAATCTGGAATTCATTACCTGTGAATATAAAAGAAACACTGTCTGTTTATAAATTCAACTCTTCAGGTCACTTGTTCTATCTAGGCTGGAATATTGCTGCACACTAACAGCACCTTTCAAGGCAGGTGAAATTGCTGACCTAGAAAATGTACAGAGAACCTTCACGGCGCGCATAACGGAGATAAAACACCTCAATTACTGGGAGCGCTTGAGGTTCCTGAACCTGTACTCCCTGGAATGCAGGCGGGAGAGATACATGATTATATACACCTGGAAAATCCTAGAGGGACTAGTACCGAACTTGCACACGAAAATCACTCACTACGAAAGCAAAAGACTTGGCAGACGATGCAACATCCCTCCAATGAAAAGCAGGGGTGTCACTAGCACGTTAAGAGACCATACAATAAGTGTCAGGGGCCCGAGACTGTTCAACTGCCTCCCAGCATACATAAGGGGGATTACCAATAGACCCCTGGCAGTCTTCAAGCTGGCACTGGACAAGCACCTAAAGTCAGTACCTGACCAGCCAGGCTGTGGCTCGTACGTTGGATTGTGTGCAGCCAGCAGTAACAGCCTGGTTGATCAGGCTCTGATCCACCAGGAGGTCTGGTCACAGACCGGGCTGCGGGGGCGTTGACCCCCAGAACTCTCTCCAGGTAAACTCCAGGTGTATATTATCATGTATCTCTCTTGCCTGCATTCCAGGGAGTACAGATCAAGGAGGTAGTACAAAACATATACCAATATTTCAGTTAGTTAATTTAGTAATGGGAATGGTTAAGTCTTGGCATGATACACTGTTTCTGTTAAAGTTCCTATATTGGGAGAGTATCTTAGGCAAACTTAGGACTAACTTAAGATTTCTTAGGCAATAACTACATTAGGAATTTTATGTTTAGTCATTTGGGCGAGTGTAAGTGTAAATTAGGGGGAATTACAAATTTGTTCACAATACAAAAAAGAGAACAGGTGATTTTGACATACAGTGGACCCCCGCATAATGATTACCTCCGAATGCGACCAATTATGTAAGTGTATTTATGTAAGTGCGTTTGTACGTGTATGTTTGGGGGTCTGAAATGGACTAATCTACTTCACAATATTTCTTATGGGAACAAATTCGGTCAGTACTGGCACCTGAACATACTTCTGGAGTGAAAAAATATCGTTAACCGGGGGTCCACTGTAGTTAGCTGATGATGGGGTGTGTTAGGTAGATAAGGTGCTGTTTAACGGTAGTTCTGAAAACAGTGGTCGAGTCTGTGGTTCTAGAGTTTTCAGGCAGGAGTTCCAGATTTTAGGCCCTTTTATGTATATTGAGTTTTTGTAGAGATTTAGCCAGACACAAGGAATGTCACAGATTTTTGTGTCTGGTATTGTGTGGCAACTATCAAGAAAGTGTTTTAGTTCAGGGTTAATATTAGAATTTGTGGTTCTGTAAATGTAGGTTGCACAGTAGTAAGTGTGAATGTTCTGTACAGTGAGTAAGTTTAGGTCTTTGAAGAGTGGGGGGGGGTAGCACTGGATTGCATGATAATTCTTACTGCAGCTTTTTGTTGGGTTATTATTGGCTTTAGGTGTGTTGCTGCTGTTGATCCCCAGGCACAAATAACATAGGTGAGGTAGGGATAGATAAATGAATAGTATAGTGCGAGTAGTGCTGATTGTGGTACATAGTAATGTAGCTTTGAGAGGATCTCAACTGTTTTGGATACTTTTTTTGTTGTGTGTTGGATATGGGTGTTGAATTTCAGGTTGCAGTCAAGGTGCAGACCCAGGAATTTACTGAGAAAACGTTTCGCCATGCACTGGCTTCATCAGTCCTATACAAAGAAGAATGGTGAAGATCTGATGGAGTCTGAGATAATCAGTCCCTCCAGGATGAGGGACTTATTACCTCAAACTCCTTCTGTTCTTCAACATTCTTCTTTGTATAGGACTGATGAAGCCACTGTGTGGTGAAACATTTCCTCAATAAAGATATCAAAATGTTGCACATGTGTCTAATTTGTCAACTTGTCAGTTCTCTGAACCACTTACCTACAAAGACCTACTTATACTAGTGGATGGTTCCACTGTGACTCTGCCTCCTGCTTCCACTCACCTGACTACAGTATATAAGCCACTTCTCTGGCCATATGCTGTACTTTCTACAAGATACTGATGGACTGAACACATCAATTCCAGGTTCAGAGACTGATTACCTCAAACTCCCCCTCTCCTTACACAGTCCTTACACAGTAAAGATTCCCAAATGTTGCACAAGTGTCTCATTCATCAACAAATCAGTTTTCAAAACTATTTATCACACCCACTCACGTATTTGTCTAAGCTACTTTTAAAACTACAACTTCAATGACGCTGCTCGGGAGTTTGTTCCACTCATCTACAACTCTATTACCAAACCAATGCTTTCCTATATCCTTTCTAAATCAAAATTTTTCCACTTTAAACCCACCTCTACGAGTCCTGTCTTGGTTAAATACTTTTAACACGTTATTTACATCCCTTTTATTTATTCCCAGGCATAGTTTGACTGGAATTTATTATATACTAGTAAGTATTTTGTGCCTAACAATCTTTTATTACTTGTAAACTGCATTTTTTTGTCCTGCATGAAGAAATAATAATATTGTATTGTATTGTTATGATTTAAGAAATACTCAGACAACCCCCATTAGTCTGCTATATTGAGGAGTTAATGTATTAAGAAAGATTTGTTAGGATTTTAAACCTGGGGAGGGTTAGCCACCCAGGATAACCCTGGGGAGGGTTAGCCAGCCAGGATAACCCTGGGGAGGGTTAGCCAGCCAGGATAACCCTGGGGAGGGTTAGCCAGCCAGGATAACCCTGGGGAGGGTTAGCCAGCCAGGATAACCCTGGGGAGGGTTAGCCAGCCAGGATAACCCTGGGGAGGGTTAGCCACCCAGGATAACCCTGGGGAGGGTTTGCCACCCAGGATAACCCTGGGGAGGGTTAGCCACCCAGGATAACGCTGGGGAGAGTTATCCAGTTAGGATAACTGGGGGTAGGGAGGGTTAGCCAGCCAGGATAACCCATGAAAGTCAGTGGGTCATCAAGGACTATCTGTCATATTTCCATTGTGGTCTATCAATCTTGTTCCCCAGGATGCCACCCACACCAGTCAAATAACACCAAAGTACCTGCTTACTGTTAAGTGAACAGTGGCAGCTGGTGTAGGTACCTGGGTGTTAGCTGATTGGTGTGAGTGGCATCCTGGGGACAAGATGGAAGGACCACAATGGAAATAAGACAGATGGAGGCCTTGTGGCCTGGTGGCTAAAGCTCTCGCTTCACACACAGAGGGCCCGGGTTCGATTCCTGGCGGGTGGAAACATTTCGACGCGTTTCCTTATACCTGGTGTCCTGTTCATCTAGCAGCAAATAGGTACCTGGGTGTTAGTCAACTGGTGTGGGTCGCATCCTGGGGGACGAGATTGAGGACCCCAATGGAAATAAGTTAGACAGTCCTCGATGACCCACTGACTTTCTTGGGTTATCCTGGGTGACTAACCCTCCGGGGTTAAAAATCCGAACGAAATCTTATCTTATCTTGTCCTTGATGACTTACTGACTTTCTTGAGTTATCCTAGCTGGCTAACCCTCCCTACCCCAGGTTATCCTAGCTAGCCCCAATCCACAAAGGTGGCAGTAAAGCAATTGCAAAGAACTACAGACCGATAGCACTAACATCCCATATCATAAAAATCTTTGAAAGGGTCCTAAGAAGCAAGATCACCACCCATCTAGATACCCATCAGTTACACAACCCAGGGCAACATAGGTTTAGAGCAGGTCGCTCCTGTCTGTCTCAGCTACTGGACCACTATGACAAGGTTCTGGATGCTATAGACGATAAAGAAAATGCAGTTGTAGTATACACAGACTTTGCGAAAGCTTTCGACAAGTGCGACCATAGTGTAATGGTATACAAAATGTGTGATAAAGGAATAACAGGAAAAGTTGATAGACAGATCTATAACTTCCTAACAAATAGAACACAAAGAGTAATTGTAAACAGAGGGGGGCACAGTGAAAAGCTTCGTTCCACAAGGCACAGTACTCGCTCCCATCCTGTTTCTCCTTCTCATATTTGACAGACAGATGTAAGCCATAGCTTCACATCTTCCTTGGCAGATGACACCCAAATTGCCATGACAGTGACCTCCATCGAAGACACTGCGAGATTCCAAGCGGACATCAACCAAATCTTTAAATGGGCCGCAGAAAACAGTATAAAGTTCAATGAAGAGAAATTTCAACTATTCAGATATGGGAAACTTAAAGAAATTAAAAGTGTATCAGAGCATAAAATAAATTCTAACCACACAATAGAGCAAACAATTAATGTTAAGGACCTGGGAGTGATAATGTCAGAGGATCTCACTTTCTAAGACCACAACAATGTATCTACCGCATCTGCTAGAAAAATGATAGGATGGATAATGAGAACCTTTAAAACAAACTAGGGATGCCAAGCCCATGATGATTCTCTTCATATCACTTGTTTTCTCTAGGCACACGTAAGTACGATAAAGCACCTAAATTACTGGGAACGGTTAAAGTCCTTTGATCTGTACTCCCTGGAACGCAGGCGGGAGAGATACATGATAATATACACTTGGAAAATCCTAAAGGGATTAATACAAAACATGCACGTGAAAATCACAAAAAGCAAAAGAATTGGCAGGAGATGCAACATTCCGGGTTGTGGTTCGTACGCTGGGTTGCATGCAGCCAACAGTAACAGCCTGGTTGATCAGGTCCTGACCCACCATGAGGCCTGGTCACAGACCGGGCCACGGGGGCGTTGACCCCCGGAACTCTCTCCAAGTAAACTCCATAATGAACCACCAATAATTAACTTGACAACATCAGTTTACTGATGTCAGAGACGTCCACTGAAGAAGTCAATATTGTCCTGCATAAAATACAAAGCCATTACAATAGACAAATAGTTCATGACTTACAAATAACATCCTCAGGTACGTTAATAACATTGTCTTAAGCCGGTAGGAGATTTGGACCTGCCTCGCATGGGCCAGTAGGCCTCCTGCAGTGCTCCTTCTTAGTCTACATTAAGTTTGTACACAACATGTCTGGCGTGACTTACCATTATAATTTTCACATGAATTACCTGAAATATCATCAGCTCGTCTCCAGTAGCACCAGTACATAAGAACAGTGTCCAGTAGCTGGATCACAACTACACTCAGCTCAAACACTCAACTCCGGGGTTCGAATCCCCGGTACGGCTGGAAAACATTCGAGACGTGTTTCATTAAGACACCTGATGTCCAGGTTCACCCGTCAGTGAAATAGTTAATAATAGGTGTTAGTGGACTGGTGTGGGTGGCATCCACTGGTATCATCCACCACATACAGTCCACAGTACATCCACTGGTATCATCCACCACATACAGTCCACAGTACATCCACTGGTATCATCCACCACATACAGTCCACAGTACATCCACTGGTATCATCCAACACATACAGTCCACAGTACATCCACTGGTATCATCCACCACATACAGTCCACAGTACATCCACTGGTATCATCCACCACATACAGTCCACAGTACATCCACTGGTATCATCCACCTCATACAGTCCACAGTACATCCACTGGTATCATCCACCACATACAGTCCACAGTACATCCACTGGTATCATCCACCACATACAGTCCACAGTACATCCACTGGTATCATCTACCACATACAGTCCACAGTACATCCACTGGTATCATCCACCACATACAGTCCACAGTACATCCACTGGTATCATCCACCTCATACAGTCCACAGTACATCCACTGGTATCATCCAACACATACAGTCCACAGTACATCCACTGGTATCATCCACCTCATACAGTCCACAGTACATCCACTGGTATCATCCAACACATACAGTCCACAGTACATCCACTGGTATCATCCACCACATACAGTCCACAGTACATCCACTGGTATCATCCACCACATACAGTCCACAGTACATCCACTGGTATCATCCACCACATACAGTCCACAGTACATCCACTGGTATCATCCAACACATACAGTCCACAGTATATCCACTGGTATCATCCACCACATACAGTCCACAGTACATCCACTGGTATCATCCACCACATACAGTCCACAGTATATCCACTGGTATCATCCACCACATACAGTCCACAGTACATCCACTGGTATCATCCAACACATACAGTCCACAGTACATCCACTGGTATCATCCAACACATACAGTCCACAGTATATCCACTGGTATCATCCACCTTATACAGTCCACAGTACATCCACTGGTATCATCCACCACATACAGTCCACAGTACATCCACTGGTATCATCCAACACATACAGTCCACAGTACATCCACTGGTATCATCCACCTCATACAGTCCACAGTACATCCACTGGTATCATCCAACACATACAGTCCACAGTACATCCACTGGTATCATCCACCACATACAGTCCACAGTACATCCACTGGTATCATCCACCACATACAGTCCACAGTACATCCACTGGTATCATCCACCACATACAGTCCACAGTACATCCACTGGTATCATCCAACACATACAGTCCACAGTATATCCACTGGTATCATCCACCACATACAGTCCACAGTACATCCACTGGTATCATCCACCACATACAGTCCACAGTATATCCACTGGTATCATCCACCACATACAGTCCACAGTACATCCACTGGTATCATCCAACACATACAGTCCACAGTACATCCACTGGTATCATCCAACACATACAGTCCACAGTATATCCACTGGTATCATCCACCTTATACAGTCCACAGTACATCCACTGGTATCATCCACCACATACAGTCCACAGTACATCCACTGGTATCATCCACCACATACAGTCCACAGTACATCCACTGGTATCATCCACCACATACAGTCCACAGTACATCCACTGGTATCATCCAACACATACAGTCCACAGTACATCCACTGGTATCATCCAACACATACAGTCCACAGTATATCCACTGGTATCATCCACCTTATACAGTCCACAGTACATCCACTGGTATCATCCACCACATACAGTCCACAGTACATCCACTGGTATCATCCACCACATACAGTCCACAGTACATCCACTGGTATCATCCACCTCATACAGTCCAGTGTCAAAAACCGAGAAAAAGCTCCTATGGGGAAGCAACACCGTCCTTCCCCAGCCAACAACTCAATTTAACATCATCATTATACATCCCGTACCCATCGTGTGGCAGGTGGTCAATAGATTACAGAAGTGACTCACTTCGTCCGTCACGCGACGGTCTAGAGTTTTGAGACTCAGACCGCGGGTTCGAATCCCACCCGTGGTATGGATAGATTACAGAAGTATATAATGGCTCCAGAGACTGGACCCCAAAGTTCTGAGAGCTGAATAAGTTACAACGGTAATGAATTCCAGATAGATTTGGTCACAATCATGACCATCTACTTGTCAGTGGTTCTCATAAACCCAACAAAGAAAGAAAGAAAAAACCATCTACATGTCTATACATGTAGATGGTTTTTATAATAATATTCATGGTTACAATCATGAACAAATTACAAAGATTAGATTTTGCCACTGACGTTGTTAGTTTATTGTGCACCTCATATCCATCCTGTGGAGGGTAGCGCAAGAACATATGGATACACAAAAGACCTAGGAACTAGGCCCCAAAAGGGTTAATATCTACATATCTACAGTTCACTTATCTGTTACAAGCAAATATAGGAAATTTGCTTAGTATATCTGGTATCTTATTTTCACTAATAAGATATCTTGACACGTCACATAGGTTATTATACTGTCTCTGTATTCCTCAATAAGTGGACAATTAAGCACATAGTGTTCAAGATAGTGACCATATGTCTGACCACATAATTTACATTTAGTTTGATCATCATCTGTGTCTCACAAGTGCTTGTCTATCTGAGTATTCTCACATCAATATCTTCCACCTCCAACTCCCCCTTTTGCCCACACCTGCCTCTCCCACGTCTACTGCCTCTAAGGCCTATCCTGCCCTGCCTCTTCCAAACCCAATTCTTTCTCACCAAACCTCAAATACTCTAATTCTGATCATGCCACTATCTTTCCTGAAAATGTATTATACCAGATCACTGATGAACCACAACTTAGTCTTTAAAACCAACTCAAGCTTCAAACTTCTCGACAGACATTCCTACTAAACGTACACCTCAACCTTGACAAGGGAAAAACTTCTGAACTCCGGCTTCACTATTATTTGGACTCCTCAGCACCGTGCCAAAAGCAGTCATTGCAAAACCCGTAGACTATTCTCTCCTGACTGCCTATGACACAGACAAAGAAGATTTAATCAAAGACATTAGTACTAAGAACAAAGTCTCTGTTGACGATATTTACAAACTTGATAACTCTACAAATAAATAACAAAAATGCACAATACCGTGACTGGAACGATACACAAATAACCCGCACATAAAAGACAGAAGCTTACGACGACGTTTCGGTCCGACTTGGACCCTTGACAATGGTCCAAATCGGACCGAAACGTCGTCGTAAGCTTCTGTCTTTTATGTGCGGGTTATTTGTGTATTGATAACTCTACCATCCCCAAAATACGCTGTTCAACTCCTTCTGACGCCTTTACACTCTTCAATCAAGGAATCCTTGTCAAAACCATCCGCATTCCTCCAAACACTCTCTTCACTCCGAACTTCCACCCCATCACACTACGTCTTGAAGGCTACAAATTCGGCCACGACAAAAACACATGCACATCCACACAAATCTGCTCCAGATGTTCAGTAACTGGCCACTTCTGGAATACTTGCAAGCTCTCCCTTAAATGTTCTAATTGCGGCGGGTCACACACTGCAGTTGCAAATTCCTGCCCCTCTAGAAAAGATATTCTCTCCTCCCTCAGAGCAAGCCAACCTCCCTCCCTCCCCAACCACTTCCCTGCACATCCCTCCCCAACCACTTCCCTGCACCTCCCTCCCCTACCAAACCTCTCTCCCCCAGCCCCATTGCCTGGGCTACTCCACGCACTTGCACATAAGCAAATGGGAATCTGGTTGATCAGACTCTGATCCACCATGAGGCCTGGTCTCAGATCGAGCCGCGGGGTCGTTGGCCCCCGAAACCCTCTACAGGTAAATTCAAGGTACCTCTTCTTCCCCCAACCCAAACACCAACACAGACTACAACCACCTCTCCTTCTACAACTAACCTACACCCGCACTAGACTACAAAACTGTCAACTCGCCACTGCTGCCCACTCTGCGATGGTAATCTCTCAAACTTACCAATCAGATTACTCACATGTCCTTAACCTAATCTTGTCTGCTAACAGTCTTCCCTCTCTAATTATCCCTCCTTCCTGTTTCTCTAAGCCCTCTACCACCTCAGATAAGATAAGATAAGATTTCGTTCGGATTTTTAACCCCGGAGGGTTAGCCACCCAGGATAACCCAAGAAAGTCAGTGCGTCATCGAGGACTGTCTAACTTATTTCCATTGGGGTCCTTAATCTTGTCCCCCAGGATGCGACCCACACCAGTCGACTAACACCCAGGTACTTATTTACTGCTAGGTGAACAGGACAACAGGTGTAAGGAAACGTGTCGAAATGTTTCCACCCGCCGGGAATCGAACCCGGGCCCTCCGTGTGTGAAGCGGGAGCTTTAGCCACCAGGCCACCACCCCCCTATTTCTACCCCAACCAGCTCTCCTCCTCCCTTACCCCTCTTCACTACCAACACCCCTCCTACCAACACCCCTCCTGCTGATGCTACGACCACCCCTCTTTATCTACTTACTCATCCTTTACCAAAGCTTCCACTTCATCTGCACTCACCTTCGCCCACTTCTCCACCACTTCCAAGACTTCATCCAGGTCCAACTACACCTCCTCCAGACGAAATCCACTCCACTCTAAACCTGCCCCAACTTCTGACAGACAGACCAAAGAACATTAAACCAGACCCACCTCTTCCTCTCCTTCCAGGAAGCGGGTCCACCAATGGCACCACTATCATGGGCTTAACTAAACCTAACTCCTCATCTGACATTACCTTTGCTATGACGAAACCATTAAATCATGTTTAAGGTAATTCAATTTAACGTACGTTCTTACTTTACGATTAGACACCTACTGGCCGAGCTTCTTGAAGCAGAGAGACCTGGAGTTTTACCTGGAGAGAGTTCCGGGGGTCAACGCCCCCGCGGCCCGGTCTGTGACCAGGCCTCCTGGTGGATCAGAGCCTGATCAACCAGGCTGTTGCTGCTGGCTGCACGCAAACCAACGTACGAGCCACAGCCCGCCTGGTCAGGTACTGACTTTAGGTGCTTGTCCAGTGCCAGCTTGAAGACTGCCAGGGGTCTGTTGGTAATCCCCCTTATGTATGCTGAGAGGCAGTTGAACAGTCTCGGGCCCCTGACACTTATTGTATGGTCTCTTAACGTGCTAGTGACACCCCTGCTTTTCATTGGGGGGACGTTGCATCGTCTGCCAAGTCTTTTGCTTTCGTAGTGAGTGATTTTCGTGTGCAAGTTCGGTATTAGTCCCTCTAGGATTTTCCAGGTGTATATAATCATGTATCTCTCCCGCCTGTGTTCCAGGGAATACAGGTTTAGGAACGTCAAGCGCTCCCAGTAATTGAGGTGTTTTATCTCCATTATGCGTGCCGTGAAGGTTCTCTGTACATTTTCTAGGTCAGCAATTTCACCTGCCTTGAAAGGTGCTGTTAGTGTGCAGCAATATTCCAGCCTAGATAGAACAAGTGACCTGAAGAGTGTCATCATGGGCTTGGCCTCCCTAGTTTTGAAGGTTCTCATTATCCATCCTGTCATTTTTCTAGCAGATGCGATTGATACAATGTTATGGTCCTTGAAGGTGAGATCCTCCAACATGATCACTCCCAGGTCTTTGACGTTGGTGTTTCGCTCTATTTTGTGGCCAGAATTTGTTTTGTACTCTGATAAAGATTTAATTTCCTCGTGTTTACCATATCTGAGTAATTGAAATTTCTCATCGTTGAACTTCATATTGTTTTCTGCAGCCCACTGAAAGATTTGGTTGATGTCCGCCTGGAGCCTTGCAGTGTCTGCAATGGAAGACACTGTCATGCAGATTCGGGTGTCATCTGCAAAGGAAAACACGGTGCTGTGGCTGACATCCTTGTCTATGTCGTATAAGAGATGGGAGCGAGTACTGTGCCTTGTGGAACAGAGCTTTTCACCGTAGCTGCCTCGGACTTTACTCTGTTGACGACTACTCTCTGTGTTCTGTTAGTGAGGAAATTATAGATCCATCGACCGACTTTTCCTGTTATTCCTTTAGCACGCATTTTGTGCGCTATTACGCCATGGTCACACTTGTCGAAGGCTTTTGCAAAGTCTGTATATATTACATCTGCATTCTTTTTGTCTTCAGTGCATTTAGGACCTTGTCGTAGTGATCCAATAGTTGAGACAGACAGGAGCGACCTGTTCTAAACCCATGTTGCCCTGGGTTGGGTAACTGTTGGGTTTCTAGATGGGTGGTAATCTTGCTTCTTAGGACCCTTTCAAAGATTTTTATGATATTGGATGTTAGTGCTATTGGTATGTAGTTCTTTGCTGTTGCTTTACTGCCCCCTTTGTGGAGTGGGGCTATGTCTATTGTTTTTAGTAACTGTGGGACGACCCCCGTGTCCATGCTCCCTCTCCATAGGATGGAAAAGGCTCGTGATAGGGGCTTCTTGCAGTTCTTGATGAACACAGAGTTCCATGAGTCTGGCCCTGGGGCAGAGTGCATGGGCATGTCATTTATCGCTTGTTCGAAGTCATTTGGCGTCAGGATAACATCGGATAGGCTTGTGTTAATCAAATTTTGTGGCTCTCATAAAAAAATCATTTTGATCTTCGACTCTCAGTCTGGTTAGCGGCTTGCTAAAAACTGAGTCATATTGGGACTTGAGTAGCTCACTCATTTCCTTTCTGTCATCTGTGTAGAACCCATCTTGTTTAAGTAGGGGCCCAATACTGGACGTTGTTCTCGATTTTGATTTGGCATAGGAGAAGAAATACTTTGGGTTTCTTTCGATTTCATTTATTGCTTTTAGTTCTTCCCGCGATTCCTGACTCCTATAAGATTCCTTTAGCTTAAGTTCGATGCTTGCTATTTCTCTGACCAGTGTCGCCCTACGCATTTCAGATATATTGACCTCTTTTAGCCGCTCTGTTATTCTTTTCCGTCGCCTGTCTGTTTCTATTTTACATCTACTCCTCCTTTTTCTTATAGGAATAAGCCTTGTGCATACATCGAGTGCCACCGAGTTAATCTGTTCTAGGCATAAGTTGGGGTCTGTGTTGCTTAGTATATCTTCCCAGCTTATATCGGTTAGGACTTGGTTTACTTGGTCCCACTTTATGTTTTTGTTATTGAAGTTGAATTTGGTGAATGCTCCCTCGTGACTAGTCTCATTATGTCGGTCTGGGGCTCCACGCATACATGTCTGAACCTCAATTATGTTGTGAGATATTGTTTTGCTAAACAGTACCTGCCTCAAAGCCCCTCAGCGAATCTGCCATTATTGTTATACTGCACTACAGTCCCCCTATGATCCCCACGATGGGTTTGTCATCCTTGTCAAATTCAACATAAAACAAGAATTTCTCTCAATCCCTTTTATTCACCAACACTGTCTTGCGGTCAGAATACACACCCACCTTGGACCCTTCATGTTTTTCACCACCTATGCTCGTCCAAACACTATTCTCAACATACACGACCTTTCCTTAGTCTTCAATTACACCAACACACCTACTTGCTGACATGAATGCTAAACACAACGCCTTTCATCACACCAGTAACAACTAACTTGGTCACCAATTACTCAACTTCACAAACCATAAATGCCTAATTCATCACGCCTTTCATCACACCAGTAACAACTAACTTGGTCACCAATTACTCAACTTCACAAACCATAAATGCCTAATTCACCTCGACCCACTGGACCCATTGTGTACCTCTGTAATCTGTAAATACCTTTGTAACTTGTAATGATTGTGACTAGACCTACCTGGAGTTCATTACCTTTGTAAATTGTGAGTTCATTACCTTTGTAAATTGTGAGTTCATTGCCTCTGTGGCTTGCTCAGCTATCAAAACTTTGAGGCCCAGTCCCTGGACCCATTATGTACCTCTGTAATCTTTTGACTACCGCCCACAGGATGGGTATGGGGTGCATAATAAACATATTAAACTAACCTCGACCCAGACTTCAACACTGTCTACATCACGGGCCAAGGCAAATCCGGCATCATTCTGGCATACACAGCTTGTTCTCTCTTTCAACACTACATCTCACCTGGCCCTATTACAGGCTCTGATCACATCCCAGTCATCTTATACACCTCTTCCAACCCTATCCTCATCCCAGCCACACCTTCCTTCTCTTACAAGAACGCTGACTGGGATGCTTTAAGCCTTGGCTCAGTTTCTACACTCCTCTCTCTCACCATACCATTTCCTCCAGTAGTCATGTCGTGTCTCAAGTTTGTCTATCTGTCTGTCAATGAGCGTCTTCCAGTACAGATTCAGCATATTCAGGGATTTGTAGAGGAGTAGTTTGGTGCGTCGGGAGGCATGTTTGCAGCTTAAGTAAGTAAGTAAGTAAGTAAGTTTATTCAGGTAAACACAAATACAGTTACATAGAATTATCATACATAGCAGCATATGTGTAGAGAACCTGGGATAACCCAAAAAAGTCAGACAGAGTGACTTATTTCCATTGGGGTCCTTTTACCTTATTATTATAGTATAAAGGTTATAATATTTTCTTATTATTCTACAATGAAGATAACATCTTAATATCATACTAAAAAGACTATCTGCTACACCAAGGTCATTAAGACTATCTACAATACGAGGGTCATTACAAGGAATAAGGTAAAATTTACACGTATGTTAGCTAAAAAATAGAAAATCATTCCCCTCCCTTTCTGTAGCTACATTCATCAGACACTTTTTGGCACTCTTCTTGAACTGGTTCAAGCTATGACTGGCTTTGACATGTGCGGGTAGTCTGTTCCATTCCTTTATTGCTGTACAATAAAAGGTGTTTGAAGCCTGGCCACTGACTGTGGGTACTACAAAGTTGTGCTCTCTCCCCCTAGTACTATGATTGCTTTGGTTCCCAACCTTGACAAAATTGACAGCAAGATATTTTGGCCCGCAAGGGCCTTACTAGCTTTTGCATGCTTTGAGTGAATGTGTCCGTGTATGCGAAGAAGGAAGACAAGATTAACGCCAAGGACAGTGACAGATTGTGTGATGGAGATATAGGTGCGGGTGTCAGCTGTTCTGAGCTCGACAGGTAAGATAAGATTTTCGTTCGTATTTTTAACCCTGGAGGGTTAGCCACCCAGGATAACCCAAGAAAGTCAGTGCATCATCAAGGACTGTCTAACTTATTTCCATTGGGGTCCTCAATCTTGTCCCCCAGGATGCCACCCACACCAGTCGACTAACACCCAGGTACCTATTTGCTGCTAGATGAACAGAACAACAGGTGTAAGGAAACGCGTATAAATGTTTCCACCCGCCGGGAATGGAACCCGGGCCCTCCGTGTGTGAAGCGGGAGCTTTAGCCACCGGAGGATCACGTTTTCTTTAGTTAAAATATGTAATGCTGGATTTAGCTGCATTGGATTTGATCCTCCATTTTTTCCCCCAGATGGTTATCTTGTTTAGTTTAGTTTAATATCTTTATTATGCACCACATACCCATCCTGTGGGCGGTAGTCAAAAGATTACAGAGGTACATAATGGGTCCAGGGACTGGGCCTCAAAGTTTTGATAGCTGAGCAAGTTACAAAGGTAATGAACTCACAATTTACAAAGGTAATGAAGTCACAATTTACAAAGGTAATAAACTCCAGGTAGGTCTGGTCACAATCATGACAAGTTACATGCAGATACTATGCACTTGGTATCTGCAGACATGGGAAATCTGGAAAAACAGACGGGACGTGCAACTATGACCACCCTAGAAAATGCCATGCCCATATGACAACAGGAAAATGCAAACTCCCTTCCTGTAAGCTTTTTCACCCTGAACTGTGTACCTCTTCAGTACAGGAAAGTCTGTGCTATAACTTAAATTGCCAGGCACACCATCTAAAGGGGACAAAAAGATACAAAACATCCAGGCCATGGGAAAACCTGGGTTGCCACAGCCACTCAAGAGGGAGAGGTTTTTTAGTGCCAGGAAGGAAAAAAAACTGGCAGGAAATGGCAGAAATCGTACACCAAATCCAGTCATTCCTGGAGTGGGACCACAGTCGATGGCCTCCACTCCAAACCAACAAATACAGATATTAATGCCGGAAAAAAATCCCCCCTCAGTACCAACAATACCACAAGTCCGATGACATTCTTCTTCGCAAATATACAGGGTCTAAAGCCAGCAACAAACAACAAAATACCTTTCATCCGTGGACTGCTTGCAGAGGCAAAGGCAATGTTCGCGGCTTTCACTGAGACCCACATAAAGGATCACTTGGACAATGAAATATGGATCCCAGGTTACAACCTATACAGATGTGACAGAGTGAACAGGCAAAAAGGGGGGGGGGTGGCCTGTACATTGCAGAGTCACTTGTTTGCACAGAACTGCTTAATGCCTCAAATGATGTAATGGAAGTTTTAGCAGTAAAGGTCGAGAACCAAAACCTAGTCATTGTGGTAGTCTACAAGCCTCCGGATGCAACATCCCAGCAATTCCAGGAACAGCTGTTAAAAATTGACCACTGTCTGGAAAATCTTCCAGCTCCTGCACCCAACATCTTGCTCCTGGGGGATTTCAACTTAAGGCACCTAAAATGGAGGAATATAGCAAATAATATTGTTGCAGTAATAACACCAGGAGGCAGCTCTGATGAAAACTCACACTCACACGAGCTTTTAAATCTCTGCACAAAATTCAATTTAAACCAGCAAATAATAGAGCCTACTAGACTGGAGAATACACTAGACCTCATCTTCACTAACAATGATGATCTGATAAGAAATGTCACCATATCAAAAACAATATACTCAGATCACAACATAATTGAGGTTCAGACATATATGCGTGGAGCCCCAGACCGACATAATGAGACTAGTCACGAGGGAGCATTCACCAAATTCAACTTCAATAACAAAAACATAAAGTGGGACCAAATAAACCAAGTCCTAACCGATATAAGCTGGGAAGATATACTAAGCAACACAGACCCCAACTTATGCCTAGAACAGATTAACTTGGTGGCACTCGATGTATGCACAAGGCTTATTCCTCTAAGAAAAAGGAGGAATAGATGTAAAATAGAAAGAGACAGGCGCTCCCTTTACAGGCGACGGAAAAGAATAACAGAGCGGCTAAAAGAGGTCAATCTATCTGAAATGCGTAGGGAAACACTGGTCAGAGAAATAACAAGCATCAAACTTAAGCTAAAGGAATCTTATAGGAGTCAGGAATCGCGGGAAGAACTAAAAGCCATAAATGAAATCGAAAGAAACCCAAAGTATTTCTTCTCCTATGCCAAATCAAAGTTGAGAACAACGTCCAGTATTGGGCCCCTACTTAAACAAGATGGGTCCTACACAGATGACAGCAAGAAAATGAGTGAGCTACTCAAGTCCCAATATGACTCAGTTTTTAGCAAGCCGCTAACCAGACTGAGAGTCGAAGATCAAAATTAATTTTTTATGAGAGAGCCACAAAATTTGGTTAACACAAGCCTATCCGATGTTATCCTGACGCCAAATGACTTCGAACAGGCGATAAATGACATGCCCATGCACTCTGCCCCAGGGCCAGACTCATGGAACTCCGTGTTCATGAAGAACTGCAAGAAGCCCCTATCACGAGCCTTTTCCATCCTATGGAGAAGGAGCATGGACACGGGGGTGTCCCACAGTTACTAAAAACAACAGACATAGCCCCACTCCACAAAGGGGGCAGTAAAGCAACAGCAAAGAACTACAGACCGATAGCACTAACATCCCATATCATAAAAATCTTTGAAAGGGTCCTAAGAAGCAAGATCACCACCCATCTAGAAACCCATCAGTTACACAACCCAGGGCAACATGGGTTTAGAACAGGTCGCTCCTGTCTGTCTCAACTATTGGATCACTACGACAAGGTCCTAAATGCACTAGAAGACAAAAAGAATGCAGATGTAATATATACAGACTTTGCAAAAGCCTTCGACAAGTGTGACCATGGCGTAATAGCGCACAAAATGCGTGCTAAAGGAATAACAGGAAAAGTCGGTCGATGGATCTATAATTTCCTCACTAACAGAACACAGAGAGTAGTCGTCAACAGAGTAAAGTCCGAGGCAGCTACGGTGAAAAGCTCTGTTCCACAAGGCACAGTACTCACTCCCATCTTGTTCCTCATCCTCATATGCGACATAGACAAGGATGTCAGCCACAGCACCGTGTCTTCCTTTGCAGATGACACCCGAATCTGCATGACAGTGTCTTCCATTGCAGACACTGCAAGGCTCCAGGCGGACATCAACCAAATCTTTCAGTGGGCTGCAGAAAACAATATGAAGTTCAACGATGAGAAATTTCAATTACTCAGATATGGTAAACACGAGGAAATTAAATCTTCATCAGAGTATAAAACAAATTCTGGCCACAAAATAGAGCGAAACACCAACGTCAAAGACCTGGGAGTGATCATGTTGGAGGATCTCACCTTCAAGGACCATAACATTGTATCAATTGCATCTGCTAGAAAAATGACAGGATGGATAATGAGAACCTTCAAAACTAGGGAGGCCAAGCCCATGATGACACTCTTCAGGTCACTTGTTCTATCTAGGCTGGAATATTGCTGCACACTAACAGCACCTTTCAAGGCAGGTGAAATTGCTGACCTAGAAAATGTACAGAGAACCTTCACGGCGCGCATAACGGAGATAAAACACCTCAATTACTGGGAGCGCTTGAGGTTCCTAAACCTGTATTCCCTGGAATGCAGGCGGGAGAGATACATGATTATATACACCTGGAAAATCCTAGAGGGACTAGTACCGAATTTGCACACGAAAATCACTCACTACAAAAGCAAAAGACTTGGCAGACGATGCAACATCCCCCCAATGAAAAGCAGGGGTGTCACTAGCACGTTAAGAGACCATGCAATAAGTGTCAGGGGCCCGAGACTGTTCAACTGCCTCCCAGCATACATAAGGGGGATTACCAACAGACCCCTGGCAGTCTTCAAACTGGCACTGGACAAGCACCTAAAGTCGGTTCCTGACCAGCCGGGCTGTGGCTCGTACGTTGGTTTGCGTGCAGCCAACAGCAACAGCCTGGTTGATCAGGCTCTGATCCACCAGGAGGCCTGGTCACAGACCGGGCCGCGGGGGCGTTGACCCCCGGAACTCTCTCCAGGTAAATTCCAGGTAAACAGATTACAGAGGTACGTAATGGGTCCAGGGACTGGGCCCCCAAAGTTTTGATAGCTGAACTAGGTACAAAGGTAATGAACTGACAAGTTACAAAGGTAATGAACTCACAAGTTACAAAGGTAATGAATCCTGTAAGAATGGTTACTAACGTTTATACATGGCTACACTCATGAACAAATTGTAGAGTAATGAGTAATTCACACTTCCACACCCAGTCGACCTCATTTTGTGTTTTGTGCGTAAGTGTATCTGTACTGGCGTTGAGTGATGAGTTGTGTAATGTCGTCTGCATAAGCTAGTGTGATGGAGTTGTGGTATACAGGTGTTGGAATGTTGTTAGTGTATAAAATGTAGAGGGTAGGGGAGAGGACAGATTCCTGGGGTACTCCGGCATTTAGTGTGAAGTAGATTACTGCTATGAACGTAGATAAGTATGTTTATGGAGCAACTTGCAATGTGAACAGACTGACTGATGTTGTAGTGGCCAGACTTAGGCTTGGTTACAAGTACTGACTGATGTTGTAGTGGCCAGACTTAGGCTTGGTTACAAGTACTGACTGATGTTGTAGTGGCCAGACTTAGGCTTGGTTACAAGTACTGACTGATGCTGTAGTGGCCAGACTTAGGCTTGGTTACAAGTACGGACTGATCTTGTAGTGGCCAGACTTAGGCTTGGTTACAAGTACTGACTGATGTTGTAGTGGCCAGACTTAGGCTTGGTTACAAGTACTGACTGATGTTGTAGTGGCCAGACTTAGGCTTGGTTACAAGTACTGACTGATGTTGTAGTGGCCAGGCTTAGGCTTGGTTACAAGTACTGACTGATGTTGTAGTGGCCAGACTTAGGCTTGGTTACAAGTACTGACTGATGTTGTAGTGGCCAGGCTTAGGCTTGGTTACAAGTACTTCTGGCAGTTTGGGAGACACACAGATGATGATCAAACTAAATGTAAATTATGTGATCAGGCATATGGTCACTGTCTTGAACACTATGTGCTTAATTGTCCACTTATTGAGGAATACAGAGACAGACAGTATAATAACCTATGTGACATGTCAAGATATATTATTAATGAAAATAAGATATCAGATATACTAAGCAAATTTCCTAAATTTGCTTGTAACAGATAAGTGAACTATAGATATGTAGATATAAATCCATATGTATTCCTGTTAACCCTTTGGGGCCTAGTTCCTAGGCCTTTTGTGTATCCATATGCTCTCGCGCTACCGTCCACAGGATGGATATGGGGTGCACAATAAACTAGCCACTTCGGTGGGAAAATCTAAAAATCTAACAGCCTTGGAATCTGGTTCTCACGGTGTGGACGTCTAGGAAATTGCAGAGGAATTTGCGAGTAGTGAGAGGCAGGTTAAAGTTAGTGTTTGAGCCCATCGTGCCAGACAGTGTCAAAAGCTTTTTCAACGTCTTTTGCAACCAGGGCTGTCCTGTTTCTTTGTTTTGTGTTTATGTGGATGTAGTTGAGAATGATGTTAATGGCATCGTGTGTGGATCTGTGAGTTCTGAAGCCAAACTGGCCACCAGAAATAGTGAGTTGTGTTCCAGGTATCTGCGAAGGCGATGATTGATGAGTTTTTCAAAGAGTTTTCCTAAAGTTTCGAGGAGGCTGACAGGGCGATAGTTTCTAGGGTCAGAGTGGTCTTTATTGGGTTTAGGAAGGAGGATAGCAGTAGCAGCTTTGAAGAGGGAAGGGAAGTATCCAGAGGCAAGGGAGGCATTGAGGAGGTTTGTGTAGGCAGTAATGATAGAGTCAGGAAGGTGTTTCAGGATAATATGGTTTAGGCCAGAGGCGCCAGGAGCCTTGGGAGGAAGGTGTCTGAGGAGAGTTTTAATGTCTGTGTTGGTGAAACGAGTGTCAAGTTCTTGGGAGGAGGTAAGAGAGTCCAGATGGATGTGGCTGTCTGGTTGTTAGGTAAGACACATATGCAACAGTTAGGTATCTTTACTTCGAAACGTTTCGCCTACACAGTAGGCTTCTTCTGTTTCGTGTGTGTGTGTGTAGAGTTCCAGTGTTCTAAGTTCTGAATGTGTTGAATAACGTTAGGGTGGGGTGGGTGAAGGTGGAAGATGTTCTCCCAGATGTGTTTGAAGATGTTAGTAGCAGCCTGCGGGTCTGAGATGTGTGTGTTGTTGTGGGTGATGTGGGTGAATTTGTTGGTGGGAGTTGTGCCTCTTGACTTTTTTGATAAAGTTCCAGAAGGCTGTTTGTCTGCTTGTTGTATGAGTTGTGACCAGTGACTGTTGTGGTCTTGGTCTAGCCCGTGTAGAATGTTGTTTCTGAGGTAAATGAGATCTAATCGGACTTGATTAAATCTGTGTTGTAGAGGAAGCGGTTGTGGTAGCAGATAATTAGTCTTCTTGTTCTGAGTGACGGTTTGAAGGAATAACGAGTGGTGTGAGTTTTCCTTGGTATTGCAGTGTTGGCTGCTTGTGTAATGGTGTCCTGGATGAGAGCAAGTTGAGTATCAATGTCAGAGATGGGTTTGTTGTAGTTGTGGAAAATTACATTTATCTGAATGTATCATTATGTACATAACAGTAAATGAACAAAGATAATTATTATTTATCAGTTAGACAAGTAGGAATTTGGGACACCTGGGTCGCAAAAAATGTCCCCCTTCGATACCTACCACTGTCATATCCACAAGTTGCTCTGAACCTATTAATTATAAATGAAATATGTATCACCAGGAATGCTGGTAAATATATAAATTTGTGGACTGTATATTAAAATTAAAAAGGGATTATATATATACACATATACATAACAGGAGAATATCTTAATATCACTCACCAATTTGACTGGAGATTAAGGTGTATCATACTCAGAAAACCTCACTGTCTATACATGAAAATAACACTGGCCAGAGTTATAACATAACAGACTTATCTGAGGTTCCTGGAGCTGTCTTGTCCAGTCGCCTGATATCTCAAGTTATGCAGGAATGCACATCCAACAATTTCGGCTCCTATTTGAGAGGTGTCAGCCCAGTTTTAACCTCTAGAGCACAAAAAATTCTTCACATTATTCACTAACGTTTGTGTTGACCAGTTCAAACATGGCGACTGTCTTCTGTGCAGGCGCAGCTTCCCATTTTCGATAACATAATTTTTATTAAAAACAGTATGGCCATCTATTTACATATAACTACTGGATTTCTGGAAAAAAAAATTTTTATTTTTTTTTTTTATTATCACACCGGCCGATTCCCACCAAGGCAGGGTGGCCCGAAAAAGAAAAACTTTCACCATCATTCACTCCATCACTGTCTTGCCAGAAGGGTGCTTTACACTACAGTTTTTAAACTGCAACATTAACACCCCTCCTTCAGAGTGCAGGCACTGTACTTCCCATCTCCAGGACTCAAGTCCGGCCTGCCGGTTTCCCTGAATCCCTTCATAAATGTTACTTTGCTCACACTCCAACAGCACGTCAAGTATTAAAAACCATTTGTCTCCATTCACTCCTATCAAACACGCTCACGCATGCCTGCTGGAAGTCCAAGCCCCTCGCACACAAAACCTCCTTTACCCCCTCCCTCCAACCCTTCCTAGGCCGACCCCTACCCCGCCTTCCTTCCACTACAGACTGATACACTCTTGAAGTCATTCTGTTTCGCTCCATTCTCTCTACATGTCCGAACCACCTCAACAACCCTTCCTCAGCCCTCTGGACAACAGTTTTGGTAATCCCGCACCTCCTCCTAACTTCCAAACTACGAATTCTCTGCATTATATTCACACCACACATTGCCCTCAGACATGACATCTCCACTGCCTCCAGCCTTCTCCTCGCTGCAACATTCATCACCCACGCTTCACACCCATATAAGAGCGTTGGTAAAACTATACTCTCATACATTCCCCTCTTTGCCTCCAAGGACAAAGTTCTTTGTCTCCACAGACTCCTAAGTGCACCACTCACTCTTTTTCCCTCATCAATTCTATGATTCACCTCATCTTTCATAGACCCATCCGCTGACACGTCCACTCCCAAATATCTGAATACGTTCACCTCCTCCATACTCTCTCCCTCCAATCTGATATTCAATCTTTCATCACCTAATCTTTTTGTTATCCTCATAACCTTACTCTTTCCTGTATTCACCTTTAATTTTCTTCTTTTGCACACCCTACCAAATTCATCCACCAATCTCTGCAACTTCTCTTCAGAATCTCCCAAGAGCACAGTGTCATCAGCAAAGAGCAGCTGTGACAACTCCCACTTTGTGTGTGATTCTTTATCTTTTAACTCCACGCCTCTTGCCAAGACCCTCGCATTTACTTCTCTTACAACCCCATCTATAAATATATTAAACAACCACGGTGACATCACACATCCTTGTCTAAGGCCTACTTTTACTGGGAAAAAATTTCCCTCTTTCCTACATACTCTAACTTGAGCCTCACTATCCTCGTAAAAACTCTTCACTACTTTCAGTAACCTACCTCCTACACCATACACTTGCAACATCTGCCACATTGCCCCCCTATCCACCCTGTCATACGCCTTTTCCAAATCCATAAATGCCACAAAGACCTCTTTAGCCTTATCTAAATACTGTTCACTTATATGTTTCACTGTAAACACCTGGTCCACACACCCCCTACCTTTCCTAAAGCCTCCTTGTTCATCTGCTATCCTATTCTCCGTCTTACTCTTAATTCTTTCAATTATAACTCTACCATACACTTTACCAGGTACACTCAACAGACTTATCCCCCTATAATTTTTGCACTCTCTTTTATCCCCTTTGCCTTTATACAAAGGAACTATGCATGCTCTCTGCCAATCCCTAGGTACCTTACCCTCTTCCATACATTTATTAAATAATTGCACCAACCACTCCAAAACTATATCCCCACCTGCTTTTAACATTTCTATCTTTATCCCATCAATCCCGGCTGCCTTACCCCCTTTCATTTTACCTACTGCCTCACGAACTTCCCCCACACTCACAACTGGCTCTTCCTCACTCCTACAAGATGTTATTCCTCCTTGCCCTATACACGAAATCACAGCTTCCCTATCTTCATCAACATTTAACAATTCCTCAAAATATTCCTTCCATCTTCCCAATACCTCTAACTCTCCATTTAATAACTCTCCTCTCCTATTTTTAACTGACAAATCCATTTGTTCTCTAGGCTTTCTTAACTTGTTAATCTCACTCCAAAACTTTTTCTTATTTTCAACAAAATTTGTTGATAACATCTCACCCACTCTCTCATTTGCTCTCTTTTTACATTGCTTCACCACTCTCTTAACTTCTCTCTTTTTCTCCATATACTCTTCCCTCCTTGCATCACTTCTACTTTGTAAAAACTTCTCATATGCTAACTTTTTCTCCCTTACTACTCTCTTTACATCATCATTCCACCAATCGCTCCTCTTCCCTCCTGCACCCACTTTCCTGTAACCACAAACTTCTGCTGAACACTCTAACACTACATTTTTAAACCTACCCCATACCTCTTCGACCCCATTGCCTATGCTCTCATTAGCCCATCTATCCTCCAATAGCTGTTTATATCTTACCCTAACTGCCTCCTCTTTTAGTTTATAAACCTTCACCTCTCTCTTCCCTGATGCTTCTATTCTCCTTGTATCCCATCTACCTTTTACTCTCAGTGTAGCTACAACTAGAAAGTGATCTGATATATCTGTGGCCCCTCTATAAACATGTACATCCTGAAGTCTACTCAACAGTCTTTTATCTACCAATACATAATCCAACAAACTACTGTCATTTCGCCCTACATCATATCGTGTATACTTATTTATCCTCTTTTTCTTAAAATATGTATTACCTATAACTAAACCCCTTTCTATACAAAGTTCAATCAAAGGGCTCCCATTATCATTTACACCTGGCACCCCAAACTTACCTACCACACCCTCTCTAAAAGTTTCTCCTACTTTAGCATTCAAGTCCCCTACCACAATTACTCTCTCACTTGGTTCAAAGGCTCCTATACATTCACTTAACATCTCCCAAAATCTCTCTCTCTCCTCTGCATTCCTCTCTTCTCCAGGTGCATACACGCTTATTATGACCCACTTCTCGCATCCAACCTTTACTTTAATCCACATAATTCTTGAATTTACACATTCATATTCTCTTTTCTCCTTCCATAACTGATCATTTAACATTACTGCTACCCCTTCCTTTGCTCTAACTCTCTCAGATACTCCAGATTTAATCCCATTTATTTCCCCCCACTGAAACTCTCCTACCCCCTTCAGCTTTGTTTCGCTTAGGGCCAGGACATCCAACTTCTTTTCATTCATAACATCAGCAATCATCTGTTTCTTGTCATCCGCACTACATCCACGCACATTTAAGCATCCCAGTTTTATAAAGTTTTTCTTCTTCTCTTTTTTAGTAATTGTATACAGGAGAAGGGGTTACTAGCCCATTGCTCCCGGCATTTTAGTCGCCTCATACGACACGCATGGCTTACGGAGGAAAGATTCTTTTCCACTTCCCCATGGACAATAGAAGAAATAAAAAAGAACAAGAGCTATTTAGAAAAAGGAGAAAAACCTAGATGTATGTATATATATATGCATGTGCGTGTCTGTGAAGTGTGACCAAAGTGTAAGTAGGAGAAGCAAGATATCCCTGTTATCTTAGCGTGTTTATGAGACAGAAAAAGAAACCAGCAATCCTACCATCATGCAAAACAGTTACAGGTTTTTGTTTCACAGTCATCTGGCAGGACGGTAGTACTTCCCTGGGTGGTTGCTGTCTACCAACCTACTACCTACAGTTGTACCTGTAGTTGTACAAAGAAATATAGTGATTGGGTGTACATGCCAAAAGCCCCTTGTATGCAGAACATTACGGGCAGCTTAAAATTAACTTAAAATTAACTAAACAATGATATATTCAGTGGTAAAAATTACAGTAAACAAATTACAACATGAAGTACAAATGAGAATTTTAAATAAGAAGCATTAAAGTTGTACAAATTTGTAGCATAACAATGTATAATATAATTGAATCAGATCGAGTAAAATCAAAGATTTGTAGTGCAGAAACAGGTCACTTGATCATTAAATGAGTTACTGTACAGTCAAGAGAATGGAGTATTATATTAGGTAATGTAATTACAAAAAACATAGTTTGACAGGGTCACAGGTTATACATTTATGAGATGTAGTTATTCAGTATTTATTTAGTTCTGTTTGAGTAAGTGGTTTTTGAGAAGAGACTTGAATTTATAAACAGGTAGTGTTTCTTTTATATTCACATGTAATGAATTCCAGATTTTTGGGCCTTTTATGTGCATTGAGTTTTTGCATAGTGTGAGATGGACACGAGGAACATCAAAGAGTGATCTGTGCCTTGTGTTATGGTCATGTGTTCTGTTGAGGTTGGTAAGGAGATGTTTGAGGGGAGGGTTAATATCAGAGTTAAGTGTTCTATGTATGTAATAGGTGCAGTAATAAGTATGGATGTTTTGTATGGTGAATAGGTTTAGAGTTTTGAATATTGGTGGAGTGTGCTGACTGTAGTGGGGATTTGTTATTCTGACTGCAGCCTTTTGTTGGGTAATTAATGGTCTGGGATGGTTTATTGTTGTTGAGCCCCATGCACAAATTCCATAGGTGAGATAGGGGTAAATAAGAGAGTGATATAGGGCCAGGAGGGCTGACTGTGGAACATAGTACCGTATCTTCGATAGTATGCCTACAGTCTTAGAAATTTTCTTGGAAATTTGTTGTACATGTGTTTGAAATTTGAGTCTATTATCAAGATGGATTCCTAAGAATTTTCCCTCTGTTAGCTTTGTGAAAGGTGATCCGTTTATAATTATGTTAAGAGGGACGTCTGTAGCTCTATAACCAAACTGAATGAAGTAGGTTTTGTCAATATTTAGAGTAAGTTTGTTAGTCCTCATCCAGGTAGATAGTTTCTGTAATTCGGTATTCACAGTATTGGCTAGTGTGACTGAGCTCAGGTGAGAGAAGACGTATGTGGTGTCATCTGCAAATAGTGTGGGTTTGAGTAGTTGCGATGCATTTAGTAGGTCGTTTATGTAAACGAGAAAGAGAAGAGGGCCTAGGACACTTCCCTGTGGGACACCAACTGCAATTGGCTGTGCGGAGGAGTTTGCTACATTTGTGTACACATATTGGCTTCTGTTGCTGAGGTATGACTTAGGTAGTTGAGGGAGTGCCCTCTTATACCATAGTGCGACAATTTATTTGGAGCAAGTCGTGGTCAACTGTATCGAAAGCTTTACGTAAGTCATTGAAGATCCGTGAGGCCCAGTCCCTGGACCCATTATGTACCTCTGTAATCTTTTGACTACAGCCCACAGGATGGGTATGGGGTGCATAATAAACATATTAAACTAAGATCCCCAGTGGGACTTCTTTTTTCTCGAGTGCAATGTATATTTGTGTTAGCATGTGTATAATAGCATCACTCGTATTTTTATTAGGCCTGAACCCAAACTGACAGGGGTTGAGTATGTTTTGGGAGATGAGATAGGAATAGATTCGCTTATGAATTAATTTTTCAAAGATTTTAGAGAGAAGGTGTAAGTTGGATATTGGCCTATAGTTATTCAAGTCTGCTTGATCTCCTTTATGTACCGGGGTGACCCTCGCTATTTTGATAACTGTGGGGAAAGTAGAGGATTCGATTGACTTGTTAAAGAGTGTTGCAATGATTGGTGATAGGACTTGTGAACCTTTTTTGTATATAAAGGTTGGTAAGGTATTTAAATCTCCTGTCTTGTTCTTTAGTGCGTTGATAATAAGTGAGACTTCTGTTGGGTTAGTCGGAGCTAGGAACAGTGTGTTCGGGTAGGTGCCAGTGTTGGTTGGAGCTAAGAACGGTGTGTTTGGGTAGGTGCCAGTGTTGGTTGGAGCTAGGAACAGTGTGTTCGGGTAGGTGCCAGTGTTGGTTGGAGCTAGGAACAGTGTGTTCGGGTAGGTGCCAGTGTTGGTTGGAGCTAGGAACAGTGTGTTTGGGTAGGTGCCAGTGTTGGTTGGAGCTAGGAACAGTGTGTTCGGGTAGGTGCCAGTGTTGGTCGGAGCTAGGAACAGTGTGTTCGGGTAGGTGCCAGTGTTGGTTGGAGCTAGGAACAGTGTGTTCGGGTAGGTGCCAGTGTTGGTTGGAGCTAGGAACAGTGTGTTCGGGTAGGTGCCAGTGTTGGTCGGAGCTAGGAACAGTGTGTTCGGGAAGGTGCCAGTGTTGGTTGGAGCTAGGAACAGTGTGTTCGGGTAGGTGCCAGTGTTGGTTGGAGCTAGGAACAGTGTGTTCGGGTAGGTGCCAGTGTTGGTTGGAGCTAGGAACAGTGTGTTCGGGTAGGTGCCAGTGTTGGTTGGGGCTAGGAACAGTGTGTTCGGGAAGGTGCCAGTGTTGGTTGGGGCTAGGAACAGTGTGTTCGGGAAGGTGCCAGTGTTGGTTGGAGCTAGGAACAGTGTGTTCGGGAAGGTGCCAGTGTTGGTTGGAGCTAGGAACAGTGTGTTTGAGTAGGTGCCAGTGTTGGTTGGAGCTAGGAACAGTGTGTTTGAGTAGGTGCCAGTGTTGGTTGGAGCTAGGAACAGTGTGTTCGGGTAGGTGCCAGTGTTGGTTGGAGCTAGGAACAGTGTGTTCGGGTAGATGCCAGTGTTGGTTGGAGCTAGGAACAGTGTGTTTGAGTAGGTGCCAGTGTTGGTTGGAGCTAGGAACAGTGTGTTCGGGTAGGTGCCAGTGTTGGTTGGAGCTAGGAACAGTGTGTTCGGGTAGGTGCCAGTGTTGGTTGGAGCTAGGAACAGTGTGTTCGGGTAGGTGCCAGCGTTTGTCAAAGCTAGGAACAGTGTGTTCGGGTAGGTGCCAGTGTTGGTCGGAGCTAGGATCAGTGTGTTCGGGTAGGTGCCAGTGTTGGTTGGAGCTAGAAACAGTGCGTTCAGGTTGGTTAGTGTTGGTCGGAGCTCGGAACAGTAAGTAAGTAAGTAAGTAAATTTATTCAGGTATACACAATACAGTTACATAGAATTATCATACATAGCAGCATATGTGTAGAGAACCTAGGATAACCCAAAAAAGTCAGACAGAGTTGTACTCACCTAGTTGAGGTTGCAGGGGTCGAGTCCCAGCTCCTGGCCCCGCCTCTTCACTGGTCGCTAATAGGTCACTCCCTGAACCGTGAGCTTTATCATACCTCTGCTTAAAGCTATGTATGGATCTTGCCTCCACTACATCGCTTCCCAAACTATTCCACTTCCTGACTACTCTGTGGCTGAAGAAATACTTCCTAACATCCCTGTGATTCATCTGTGTCTTCAACTTCCAACTGTGTCCCCTTATTGCTGTGTCCCATCTCTGGAACATCCTGTCTTTGTCCACCTTGTCAATTCCTCTCAGTATTTTGTATGTCGTTATCATGTCCTCCCTATCTCTCCTGTCCTCCGGTGTCGTCAGGTCGATTTCCCTTAACCTCTCCTCGTAGGACATACCCCGTAGCTCTGGGACTAGTCTTGTTACAAACATTTGCACTTTCTCTAGTTTCTTTACGTGCTTGGCTAGGTGTGGGTTCCAAACTGGTGCCGGATACTCCAATATGGGCCTAACGTACACGGTGTACAGGGTCCTGAACGATTCCTTATTAAGATGTCGGAATGCTGTTCTGAGGTTTGCTAGGTGCCCATATGCTGCAGCAGTTATTTGGTTGATGTGCGCCTCAGGAGATGTACCTGGTGTTATACTCACCCCAAGATCTTTTTCCTAGAGTGAGGTTTGTAGTCTCTGGCCCCCTAGACTGTACTCCGTCTGCGGTCTTTGCCCTTCCCCAATCTTCATGACTTTGCACTTGGTGAGGTTGAACTCCAGGAGCCAATTGCTGGACCAGGTCTGCAACCTGTCCAGATCCCTTTGTAGTTCTGCCTGGTCTTCGACCGAATGAATTCTTTTCATCAACTTCACGTCATCTGCAAACAGGGACACCTCAGAGTCTATTCCTTCCGTCATGTCGTTCACAAATACCAGAAACAGCACTGGTCCTAGGACTGACCCCTGTGGGACCCCGCTGGTCACAGGTGCCCACTCTGACACCTCGCCACGTACCATTACTCGCTGCTGTCTTCCTGACAAGTATTCCCTGATCCATTGTAGTGCCTTCCCTGTTATCCCTGCTTGGTCCTCCAGTTCTTGCACTAATCTCTTGTGTGGAACTGTGTCAAATGCCTTCTTACAGTCCAAGAAAATGCAATCTGCCCATCCCTCTCTCTCTCTCTTGTCTTACTGCTGTCACCCTGTCATAGAACTCCAGTAGGTTTGTGACACAGGATTTACCGTCCCTGAAACCATGTTGGCTGCTGATGATGAGATCATTCCTTTCTAGGTGTTTGGGTAGGTGCCAGTGTTGGTTGGAGCTAGGAACAGTGTGTTTGGGTAGGTGCCAGTGTTGGTTGGAGCTAGGAACAGTGTGTTTGGGTAGGTGCCAGTGTTGGTTGGAGCTAGGAACAGTGTGTTTGGGTAGGTGCCAGTGTTGGTTGGAGCTAGGAACAGTGTGTTTGGGTAGGTGCCAGTGTTGGTTGGAGCTAGGAACAGTGTGTTTGGGTAGGTGCCAGTGTTGCTTGGAGCTAGGAACTGTGTTTGGGTAGGTGCCAGTGTTGGTTGGAGCTAGGAACAGTGTGTTCGGGTAGGTGCCAGTGTTGGTTGGAGCTAGGAACAGTGTGTTCGGGTAGGTGCCAGTGTTGGTTGGAGCTAGGAACAGTGTGTTTGGGTAGGTGCCAGTGTTGGTTGGAGCTAGGAACAGTGTGTTCGGGTAGGTGCCAGTGTTGGTCGGAGCTAGGAACAGTGTGTTCGGGTAGGTGCCAGTGTTGGTTGGAGCTAGGAACTGTGTTTGGGTAGGTGCCAGTGTTGGTTGGAGCTAGGAACTGTGTTCGGGTAGGTGCCAGTGTTGGTTGGAGCTAGGAACTGTGTTAGGGTAGGTGCCAGTGTTGCTTGGAGCTAGGAACAGTGTGTTCGGGTAGGTGCCAGTGTTGCTTGGAGCTAGGAACTGTGTTCGGGTAGGTGCCAGTGTTGCTTGGAGCTAGGAACTGTGTTCGGGTAGGTGCCAGTGTTGGTTGGAGCTAGGAACTGTGTTCGGGTAGGTGCCAGTGTTGGTTGGAGCTAGGAACTGTGTTCGGGTAGGTGCCAGTGTTGGTTGGAGCTAGGAACTGTGTTAGGGTAGGTGCCAGTGTTGGTTGGAGCTAGGAACTGTGTTAGGGTAGGTGCCAGTGTTGGTTGGAGCTAGGAACAGTGTGTTTGGTTAGGTGCCAGTGTTGGTTGGAGCTAGGAACTGTGTTCGGGTAGGTGCAGTGAGATAGTCATTGGGTGAGGTATCTGAGCTTGGGATTTTACCCGCCAGGTTTTTTCCTATGGTGGAGAAGAAATCATTGAGTCTGTTGTTTCAGTTGGTGGGAGTTGGCGTTCATCTGGTTTTGTTAGTTTGATTTTTCTGTTTCCTGATATCTTTTTTGTTCCTAGAAGTTCAGATAGGGTTTTCCAGGTCTTTTTTATATCACCTCGTAAGTTGGATAATCTGTTCTCATAATACAATTTTTTTGCCCTTCTTATCAGGCTGGTTAGGAGTGACGAGTAACGTTTTGTTTGGTCTCTGGTTATGTGACCCATTCTGTACTGTTTTTCATACTGGTGTTTTGTATTTATGGATTTGAGGATGCTGGATATTAGCCAGGAACTGTTCAGTCTCTTAGCTGTGATCTGTTTAGTTTTTTTTAGGGCAGTGCTTTTTATAGAGGTATTGGGTCTTTTTTTAGAAAATTATTAATACATTCGTCAGTATCTGTATAGATTTCTAGCTCAGTTTGCCAGTCAATGTTTGTTACTGCTGTTGTGAAGTTATTAGTGGCTGCCTCATTATGAAGCCTGAAGGTGACTTTAGTAGTGTCTTGGGGTAATTTACCTAGATTGGTTATGAGGAAGGTAGGGTAGTGATCTGTGGTATTATCTGTAATTATGCCTGATTTTAAAGGGGATATGGTGTTGGTCCAGATGTGGTCAAGTAGGGAAACACTAGTCTCTGTAACTCTTGTAGGTTTTGTTACTGTTGGTAGCAACATGCAGTTACTCATTGTGTTTGTGAATTCAGTAACGTGTGGGTCCTGGTCTTGCAGGAGATTTATATTGAAGTCACCTGAGAGTAGTAAGTGATCTTTGTTCATGCGTGCATCAGTTATCATACTTCCTAGGTTTTGACTAAATTAGCTAATGTTTGATTGTGGAATTCTGTAGATGTTTATCACTGTGAGAGGTTTTTGTAGGTATCTGGATTTGAATTTGGCTATTATATATTCCCCATGTTCATCTCTTGTGCAAGTATTAGTGATACATTCTAGTTGGTCTGAGTAGTATATGGCTGTGCCACCCTCTTGTTGGTCTGGCCTACAGTTGTGTATGGCTGTGTAACCAGGAATGGCATAGACATCTGTACTATCAGGCTTTAGCCAGGTTTCAGTTAGTGTAATGATGGACATATTGGCATGTAAGGAATTTAGTAATGCTATGAGGTCATCGTAATGTTTACTTAAAGATCTGATATTGTAGTTAAAGATAGTTATGTTGTTGTTGGCACTGAGAAGTGCCTTTGATTGTTCTGCTGTGTAGTAATTACAGTAACTGTTTGATTCATTTAAGTCATTAAATAAGAGGTTGGTATCAGGATCAATGCTTGTAATCATAAGATTTGTAGCGAATCTATAGTTAGAATTAAGTAAAAAATAAAGTAAATATTCTAAAGCTAAAAAAAATAGCACCTGAATTATTTTAATAAATATAAATATATAAACTAAGGCAGTTCTTTAAAGTTAAAATAAAGGAGACAATATAAACGGGACTAAAATAAGTAATGGTAAACAATGTTAAATGGAGAGATAATCACTATGATATAATATTAATTTAGGAGTAAGATCTGGCTTGTAATATGAAGTTTGAGCAGTTAATAGCAATAATAAAGTAAAATATATATGAGGCAGTTGGTACTAGCTAGTAAAAGATAGTACAGAGAATTGCACAATAATGTAATAGGTTACCTGGAGGTTATTCCGGGGGACAACGCCCCCCCCCCGCCCCGGTATATACACTAATTGCATCACAAAATATAAAAGGGACTACAATAATTAGTGGTAAACCAAATTAATTAGTGGTCAACAGAGTAAAGTCCGAGGCAGCTACGGTGAAAAGCTCTGTTCCACAAGGCACAGTACTAGCTCCCATCTTGTTCCTCATCCTCATATCCGACATAGACAAGGATGTCAGCCACAGCACCGTGTCTTCCTTTGCAGATGACAGCCGAATCTGCATGACAGTGTCTTCCATTGCAGACACTGCAAGGCTCCAGGCGGACATCAACCAAATCTTTCAGTGGGCTGCAGAAAACAATATGAAGTTCAACGATGAGAAATTTCAATTACTCAGATATGGTAAACATGAGGAAATTAAATCTTCATCAGAGTACAAAACAAATTCTGGCCACGAAATAGAGCGAAACACCAACGTCAAAGACCTGGGAGTGATTATGTCGGAGGATCTCACCTTCAAGGACCATAACATTGTATCAATCGCATCTGCTAGAAAAATGACAGGATGGATAATGAGAACTTTCAAAACTAGGGAGGCCAAGCCCATGATGACACTCTTCAGGTCACTTGTTCTATCTAGGCTGGAATATTGCTGCACTCTAACAGCACCTTTCAAGGCAGGTGAAATTGCCGACCTAGAAAATGTACAGAGGACTTTCACGGCGCGCATAACGGAGATAAAACACCTCAATTACTGGGAGCGCTTGAGGTTTCTAAACCTGTATTCCCTGGAACGCAGGAGGGAGAGATACATGATTATATACACCTGGAAAATCCTAGAGGGACTAGTACCGAACTTGCACACGAAAATCACTCACTACGAAAGCAAAAGACTTGCCAGACGATGCACCATCCCCCCAATGAAAAGCAGGGGTGTCACTAGCACGTTAAGAGACCATACAATAAGTGTCAGGGGCCCGAGACTGTTCAACTGCCTCCCAGCACACATAAGGGGGATTACCAACAGACCCCTGGCAGTCTTCAAGCTGGCACTGGACAAGCACCTAAAGTCAGTTCCTGATCAGCCGGGCTGTGGCTCGTACGTTGGTTTGCGTGCAGCCAGCAGCAACAGCCTGGTTGATCAGGCGCTGATCCACCAGGAGGCCTGGTCACAGACCGGGCCGCGGGGGCGTTGACCCCCGAAACTCTCTCCAGGTAAACTCTCTCCAGTGGTAAACCAAATTAATTAGACTGATAACTACCAAGAAGAACATTAATTTAGGAGTAAGATTGGACTTGCAACACAAAATTTGAACAATTGATAGCAATGAAAAAAGATGTAAAAATTATTTGAGATAGTTGGTACTAGCTAGTGAAAGAAAGGAGACCTGGAGTTTACCTGGAGAGAGTTCCGGGGGTCAACGCCCCCGGGGCCCGGTTTGTGACCAGGCCTCCTGGTGGATCAGAGCCTGATCAACCAGGCTATTACTGCTGGCTGCACGCAAACCAACGTACGAGCCACAGCCCGGCTGGTCAGGAGCCGACTTTAGGTGCTTGTCCAGTGCCAGCTTGAAGACTGCCAGGGGTCTGTTGGTAATCCCCCTTATGTATGCTGGGAGGCAGTTGAACAGTCTCGGGCCCCTGACACTTATTGTATGGTCTCTTAACGTGCTAGTGACACCCCTGCTTTTCATTGGGGGGATGTTGCATCGTCTGCCGAGTCTTTCGCTTTCGTTGTGAGTGATTTTCGTGTGCAAGTTCGGTACTAGTCCCTCTTGGATTTTCCAGGTGTATATAATCATGTATCTCTCCCGCCTGCGTTCCAGGGAATACAGGTTTAGGAACCTCAAGCGCTCCCAATAATTGAGGTGTTTTATCTCCGTTATGCGCGCCGTGAAGGTTCTCTGTACATTTTCTAGGTCAGCAATTTCACCTGCCTTGAAAGGTGCTGTTAGTGTGCAGCAATATTCCAGCCTAGATAGAACAAGTGACCTGAAGAGTGTCATCATGGGCTTGGCCTCCCTAGTTTTGAAGGTTCTCATTATCCATCCTGTCATTTTTCTAGCAGATGCGATTGATACAATGTTATGGTCCTTGAAGGTGAGATCCTCCGACATGATCACTCCCAGGTCTTTGACGTTGGTGTTTCGCTCTATTTTGTGGCCAGAATTTGTTTTGTACTCTGATGAAGATTTAATTTCCTCGTGTTTACCATATCTGAGTAATTGAAATTTCTCATCGTTGAACTTCATATTGTTTTCTGCAGCCCACTGAAAGATTTGGTTGATGTCCGCCTGGAGCCTTGCAGTGTCTGCAATGGAGGACACTGTCATGCAGATTCGGGTGTCATCTGCAAAGGAAGACACGGTGCTGTGGCTGACATCCTTGTCTATGTCGGATATGAGGATGAGGAACAAGATGGGAGCGAGTACTGTGCCTTGTGGAACAGAGCTTTTCACCGTAGCTGTCTCGGACTTTACTCTGTTGACGACTACTCTCTGTGTTCTGTTAGTGAGGAAATTATAGATCCATCCACCGACTTTTCCTGTTATTCCTTTAGCACTCATTTTGTGCGCTATTACGCCATGGTCACACTTGTTGAAGGCTTTTGCTAAGTCTGTATATATTGCATCTGCATTCTTCTTATCTTCTAGTGCATCTAGGACCTTGTCGTAGTGATCCAATAGTTGAGACAGACAGGAGCGACCTGTTCTAAACCCATGTTGCCCTGGATTGTGTAACTGATGGGTTTCTAGATGGGTGGTGATCTTGCTTCTTAGGACCCTTTCAAAGATTTTTATGATATGGGATGTTAGTGCTATCGGTCTATAGTTCTTTGCTGTTGCTTTACTGTCCCCTTTGTGGAGTGGGGCTATGTCTGTTGTTTTTAGTAACTGTGGGACGACCCCCGTGTCCATGCTCCCTCTCCATAGGATGGTAAAGGCTCGTGATAGGGGCTTCTTGAAGTTCTTGATGAACACGGAGTTCCATGAGTCTGGCCCTGGGGCAGAGTGCATGGGCATGTCATTTATCGCCTGTCATTTGGCGTCAGGATAATATCGGATAGGCTTGTGTTAACCAAATTCTGTGGCTCTCTCATAAAAAATCATTTTGATCTTCGACTCTCAGTCTGGTTAGCGGCTTGCTAAAAGCTGAGTCATATTGGAACTTGAGTAGCTCACTCATTTCCTTGCTGTCATCTGTGTAGGACCCATCTTGTTTAAGTAGGGGCCCAATACTGGACGTTGTCCTCGACTTTGATTTGGCATAGGAGAAGAAATACTTTGGGTTTCTTTCGATTTCATTTATGGCTTTTAGTTCTTCATGCAATTCCTGACTCCTATAAGATTCCTTTAGCTTAAGTTCGATGCTTGCTATTTCTCTGACCAGTGTCTCCCTACGCATTTCAGATATATTGACCTCTTTTAGCCGCTCTGTTATTCTTTTCCGTCGCCTGTAAAGGGAGCGCCTGTATCTTTCTATTTTACATCTACTCCTCCTTTTTCTTAGAGGAATAAGCCTTGTGCATACATCGAGTGCCACCGAGTTAATCTGTTCTAGGCATAAGTTGGGGTCTGTGTTGCTTAGTATATCTTCCCAGCTTATATCGGTTAGGACTTGGTTTACTTGGTCCCACTTTATGTTTTTGTTATTGAAGTTGAATTTGGTGAATGCTCCCTCGTGACTAGTCTCATTATGTCGGTCTGGGGCTCCACGCATACATGTCTGAACCTCAATTATGTTGTGATCTGAGTATATTGTTTTTGATATGGTGACATTTCTTATCAGATCATCATTGTTAGTGAAGATGAGGTCTAGTGTATTCTCCAGTCTAGTAGGCTCTATTATTTGCTGGTTTAAATTGAATTTTATACAGAGATTTAAAAGCTCGTGTGAGTGTGAGTTTTCATCAGAGCTGCCTCCTGGTGTTATTACTGCAACAATATTATTTGCTATATTCCTCCATTTTAGGTGCCTTAAGTTGAAATCCCCCAGGAGCAAGATGTTGGGTGCAGGAGCTGGAAGATTTTCCAGACAGTGGTCAATTTTTAACAGCTGTTCCTGGAATTGCTGGGATGTTGCATCCGGAGGCTTGTAGACTACCACAATGACTAGGTTTTGGTTCTCGACCTTTACTGCTAAAACTTCCACTACATCATTTGAGGCATTAAGCAGTTCTGTGCAAACAAGTGACTCTGCAATGTACAGGCCAACCCCCCCCCCCCCATTTTGCCTGTTCACTCTGTCACATCTGTATAGGTTGTAACCTGGGATCCATATTTCGTTGTCCAAGTGATCCTTTATGTGGGTCTCGGTGAAAGCCGCGAACATTGCCTTTGCCTCTGCAAGCAGTCCACGGATGAAAGGTATTTTGTTGTTTGTTGCTGGCTTTAGACCCTGTATATTTGCAAAGAAGAATGTTATCGGACTTGTGGTATTGTTGGTACTGGGGGGGGGAGAGAAGAAGCCTCACTGAAGACAGAAGAGTCTATAATGAAGGTAGGAGAGTCCACAGTGAAGGCAGGAGAGTCCACAATGAGTGCAGTAGTCCCCAGAGTACATTTAAAACAAGTCCCTGTTGAGAGAAGCCTCACTGAAGGCAGTGAGAGTTCACAATGAAAACAGAAGAGTCCACAATGATGGTAGGAGAGTCCACAGTGAAGGCAGGAGAGTCCACAATGAAGGCAGAAGAGTTCACAATGAAGGTAGGAGAGTCCACAATGAAGGCAAAAGAGTCCACAATGAGTGCAGTAGTCCCCAGAGTACATTTAAAACAAGTCACTGGTGAGAGAAGCCTCACTGAAGGCAGTGAGAGTCCACAATGAAGGCAGAAGGGTCCACAATGAAGACAGAAGAGTCCACAATAAAGGTAGGAGAGTCCACAGTGAAGGCAGGAGAGTCCACAATGAGTGCAGTAGTCCCCAGAGTACATTTAAAACAAGTCCCCGCTGAGAGAAGCCTCACTGAAGGCAGTGAGAGTTCACAATGAAGGCAGAAGAGTCCACAATGAAGACAGAAGACTCCACAATGAAGACAGAAGAGTCCACAATGAAGACAGAAGAGTCCACAATGAAGACAGAAGAGTCCACAATGAAGACAGAAGACTCCACAATGAAGACAGAAGACTCCACAATGAAGACAGAAGAGTCCACAATGAGGACAGAAGAGTCCACAATGAAGGTAGGAGAGTCCACAGTAAAGGCAGGAGAGTCCACAATGAAGACAGAAGACTCCACAATGAAGACAGAAGACTCCACAATGAAGACAGAAGACTCCACAATGAAGACAGAAGACTCCACAATGAAGACAGAAGAGTCCACAATGAGGACAGAAGAGTCCACAATGAAGGTAGGAGAGTCCACAGTGAAGGCAGGAGAGTCCACAATGAAGGCAGAAGAGTTCAAAATGAGTGCAGTAGTCCCCAGAGTACATTTCAAACAAGTTCCCGTTGAGAGAAGCCTCACTGAAGGCAGTGAGAGTCCACAATAAAGGCAGAAGAGTCCACAATGAAGACAGAAGAGTCCACAATGAAGGTAGGAGAGTTCTCAGTGAAGGCAGGAGAGTCCACAATGAGTGTAGTAGTCTCCAGAGTACATTTAAAACAAGTCCCCGCTGAGAGAAGCCTCACTGAAGGCAGTGAGAGTCCACAATGAAGGCAGAAGAGTCCACAATGAGTGTAGTAGTCCCCAGAGTACATTTAAAACAAGTCTCCGCTGAGAGAAGCCTCAGTGAAGGCAATGAGAGTTCACAATGAAGGCAGAAGAGTCCACAATGAAGACAGAAGAGTCCACAATGAAGGTAGGAGGGTCCACAGTGAAGGTAGGAGAGTCCACAATGAAGGCAGAAGTGTTCACAATGAGTGCAGTAGTCCCCAGAGTACATTTAAAACAAGTCCGAGCTGAGAGAAGCCTCACAGAAGGCAGTGAGAGTCCACAATGAAGACAGAAGAGTCCACAATGAAAACAGAAGAGTCCACAATGAAGGGAGAAGAGTCCATAATGAGTGCAGTAGTCCCTAGAGTACATTTAAAACAAGTCTGCGCTGAGAGAAGCCTCACTGAAGGCAGTGAGAGTTCACAATGAAGGCAGAAGAGTCCATAATGTAGACAGAAGAGTCCACAATGAAGGTAGGAGGGTCCACAGTGAAGGCAGGAGAGTCCACAATGAGTGCAGTAGTCCCAGAGTACATTTAAAACAAGTCCCTGTTGAGAGAAGCCTCACTGAAGGCAGTGAGAGTCCACAATGAAGGCAGAAGAGTCCACAATGAAGGCAGAAGAGTCCACAATGAAGGCAGAAGAGTCCACAATGAAGGCAGAAGAGTCCACAATGAAGGCAGAAGAGTCCACAATGAAGGCAGAAGAGTCCCCGATGAAGGTAGGAGAGTCCACAGTGAAGGCAGGCAGGAGAGTCCACAATGAAGGCAGAAGAGTCCACGATGAGTGCAGTAGTCCCCAGAGTACATTTAAAACAAGTCCCCGCTGAGAGAAGCCTCACTGAAGGCAGTGAGAGTCCACAATGAAGGCAGAAGAGTCCAAAATGAAGGCAGAAGAGTCCACAATGAGTGTAGTAGTCCCCAGAGTACATTTAAAACAAGTCCCCGCTGAGAGAAGCCTCACTGAAGACAGAAGAGTCCTCAATGAAGGTAGGAGAGTCCAAAGTGAAGGCAGGAGAGTCCACAATGAAGGCAGAAGAGTGCACAATGAGTGCAGTAGTCCCCAGAGTACATTTAAAACAAGTCCTCGCTGAGAGAAGCCTAACTAAAGGCAGCGTGAGTCCACAATGAAGGCAGGAGAGTCCACAATGAGTGCAGTAGTCCCCAGAGTACATTTAAAACAAGTCCCCGGTGAGAGAAGCTTCACTGAAGGCAGTGAGAGTCCACAATGAAGGCAGAAGAGACCACAATGAAGGTAGAAGAGTCCACAATGAATGCAGTAGTCCCCAGAGTACATTTAAAACAAGTCCCCGCTGAGAGAAGCCTCACTGAAGGCAGTGAGAGTCCACAATGAGTGCAGTAGTCCCCAGAGTACATTTAAAACAAGTCCCCGGTGAGAGAAGCCTGACTGAAGGTAGTGAGAGTCCACAATGAGTGCAGTAGTCCCCAGAGTACATTTAAACCAGCCCCGGCTGAGAGAAGCCTGACTGAAGGCAGTGAGAGTCCACAATGAGTGCAGTAGTCCCCAGAGTACATTTAAACCAGCCCCGGCTGAGAGAAGCCTGACTGAAGGCAGTGAGAGTCCACAGTGAAGGCAGAAGAGTCCACAATGAGTGCAGTAGTCCCCAGAGTACATTTAAAACAAGCCCCCGCTGAGAGAAGCCTGACTGAAGGCAGTGAGAGTCCACAGTGAAGGCAGAAGAGTCCACAATGAAGGCAGAAGAGTCCACAATGAGTGCAGTAGTCCCCAGAGTACATTTAAAACAAGTCCCCGGTGAGAGAAGCCTCACTGAAGGCAGTGAGAGTCCTCAATGAAGGCAGAAGAGTCCACAATGAAGGTAGTGAGAGTCCACAATGAGTGCAGTAGTCCCCAGAGTACATTTAAACCAGCCCCGGCTGAGAGAAGCCTGACTGACGGCAGGAGAGAAGCCTCACCACAGTGATGGCAGGGAAGGTGCTGCCATCTCCTGCCTGCTGATGGCAGTAATGGTTTGAAAACCAAGATGGTGAAGCCTCACTGAGGGTTCCGGGTTCGAAACCTCGCTCTAGGTTCAGTGGAAACCTCGCAGGGTTCAGCCATGAGTGAGATTCATGCGGGTTTAGCGCAGCAGCTGCCACAGGACGTCAGGGATAAGCTGGCGGAGCTGGACCTGGAGTTGTCAGAAGGTCAGTGATGTCAGCAGGGGGGTGGGGGGGGTTGTTGACACTCGTGTTGGCACTTTGTGGTACTGTCTGGCACTGCTGGCACTGGCACTGTGGTGGTGTCAGGAATAAGCTGATAGAACTGGGCCTGTAGTTGTCAGGAGGTCAGTGATGTCAGCAAGGGGGGGGTTGACACTTGTGTTGGCACAGTTTGTGTTGCTGGTGGCACTGTCTGGCACTGGCACTGTGATGGTGTCAGGAATAAACTGATAGAACTGGGCCTGTAGTTGTCAGGCGGTCAGTGATGTCAGCAGGGGAAGTGACTAGGTTGTTGACACTCATGTTGGCACAGTTTGTTGCTGGTGGCACTGGCACTGCTGGCACTGGCACTGGTGTGTCAGGAACAAGCTGACTGAGCTGGGCCTGGAGTTGTCAAGAGGTCAGTGATGTCAGCAGGGGGGGGTGTTGACACTCGTGTTGGCACTGTTGTGCTGGTGACACTGTAGTGATGATGGTGGCACTGTGGTGTCAGTGGTTGCTGGTTCTGGTGTCAGGTTGGTGGTGGCACTGGTGCTGGTGGTAGTGGCAGCACTGTCAGTGATGGCACTGGCACTGGTGGTGGCACTGTGGGAGTGACACAGTGCCTATCCGTCATATAAAGCTAAATATTAACACATGTAATACATTTTTCAGTTCCGACAACGGTTGGAAAATCATCGGAAATATTAAGAAATTGTATACCCACGATAAATGGTATTTGTCACAGCCTTAGGCCTGTGTTTCACGTCAAAAATTACTACATAGAGGAAATACAATACAGTACGATGAGATACATTACAAGTATATTTCCACGTGATACATTAATAATGCAGGTTGACACTTGATAGTGCATGTTGCAAGTTCGTGGTTCTGCGGAGCAGAAGCTTAAGACTACAATGTTGCAAGTTCGTGGTTCTGCAGAGCAGAAGCTTAAGACTACAATGTTGCAAGTTCATGGTTCTGCGGAGCAGAAGCTTAAGACTACAATGTTGCAAGTTCATGGTTCTGCGGAGCAGAAGCTTAAGACTACAATGTTGCAAGTTCATGGTTCTGCAGAGCAGAAGCTTAAGGTTGCAAGTTCATGGTTCTGCGGAGCAGAAGCTTGAGACTACAATGTTGCAAGTTCATGGTTCTGCGGAGCAGAAGCTTAAGGAGCAGAAGCTTAAGACTACAATGTTGCAAGTTCATGGTTCTGTGGAGCAGAAGCTTAAGACTACAATGTTGCAAGTTCGTGGTTCTGTGGAGCAGAAGGTTAAGACTACAATGTTGCAAGTTCATGGTTCTGCAGAGCAGAAGCTTAAGACTACAATGTTACAAGTTCAAGTTAAGACTATGTTGCAAGTTCATGCAGCGGAGCAGAAGCTTTACAATGTGCAAGTTCATGGTTCTGCAGAGACTACTACAATGAAGTTCATTATTAAGTACATAAGTTCATCTGCAGAAGCTTAAGACTACAATGTTGCAAGTTCATGGTTCTGCAGAGCAGAAGCTTAAGGTTACAAGTTCATGGTTCTGCAGAGCAGAAGCTTAAGGTTACAAGTTCGTGGTTCTGCGGAGCATTTTGTGCAAGTTTAAGACTACAATGACATTATTGTACATAATTATCAAAAATAATTAGTTGAGTTATAAGTTTATAGCCACTATTTTGCTCATTATATGACATTATTGGTACTATTTTGTTCATTGTATTACATTAAACATACAAGTTTTTTACATTAGCTGACATTATACAGACTATTTCTTTATTAGCTGACATTGTAGGTGTTATTTTATACATTAGCTGACATTGTAGGTGTTATTTTATACATTAGCTGACATTGTAGGTGTTATTTTATACATTAGCTGACATTGTAGGTGTTATTTTATACATTAGCTGACATTGTAGGTGTTATTTTATACATTAGCTGACATTGTAGGTGTTATTTTATACATTAGCTGACATTGTAGGTGTTATTTTATACATTAGCTGACATTGTAGGTGTTATTTTATACATTAGCTGACATTGTAGGTGTTATTTTATACATTAGCTGACATTGTAGGTGTTATTTTATACATTAGCTGACATTGTAGGTGTTATTTTATACATTAGCTGACATTGTAGGTGTTATTTTATACATTAGCTGACATTGTAGGTGTTATTTTATACATTAGCTGACATTGTAGGTGTTATTTTATACATTAGCTGACATTGTAGGTGTTATTTTATACATTAGCTGACATTGTAGGTGTTATTTTATACATTAGCTGACATTGTAGGTGTTATTTTATACATTAGCTGACATTGTAGGTGTTATTTTATACATTAGCTGACATTGTAGGTGTTATTTTATACATTAGCTGACATTCAGTTTCAGTACAAGAACTTGAAGAATTAACATAGGTTATAGTCTAGTAAGGTAACAGGTACAATAATTCACATGACGTGACATTCTAATCATGAACACAAATTTTCTAGGTTAGGTTGAGTTAGGTTAGGTTAGCTAAGGTTAGGTTAGGTTAGCTAAGGTTAGGTTAGGTTAGCTAAGGTTAGGTTAGGTTAGCTAAGGTTAGGTTAGGTTAGCTTAGGTTAGGTTAGCTAAGGTAAGGTTAGGTTAGCTAAGGTTAGGTTAGGTTACCTAAGGTTAGGTTAGGTTAGCTTAGGTTAGGTTAGCTTAGGTTAGGTTAGCTTAGGTTAGGTTAGCTTAGGTTAGGTTAGCTTAGGTTAGGTTAGCTTAGGTTAGGTTAGCTTAGGTTAGCTTAGGTTAGGTTAGGTTAGCTAAGGTTAGGTTAGCTTAGGTTAGGTTAGCTTAGGTTAGGTTAGCTTAGCTTAGGTTAGCTTAGGTTAACTTAGGTTAGGTTAGCTTAGGTTAGGTTAGCTTAGGTTAGGTTAGCTTAGGTTAGCTTAGGTTAGGTTAGCTTAGGTTAGGTTAGCTTAGGTTAGGTTAGCTTAGGTTAACTTAGGTTAGGTTAGCTTAGGTTAGGTTAGCTTAGGTTAGGTTAGCTTAGGTTAGGTTAGGTAAGATTTGCCAGAAAACAGGACAAAAACTTCTCTAAGCATCAACTATATGCAGTAATAGTTCCATAGTTAATTTCTAAGTATAAATTTCATCTGAAAAATAACACAACTAACACTTAGAAAAATGTTATTTGCTAAATTTGAAAATGAAGAAAGTAAGGTACATGTTTGCAGTGGTATTACTTAATAACCATGAAAAACAAACAAGCAGGTAGAATATCTCTTTAAATCTTGATTATAAATGCAAGTATGTCAAAGTCAAAGATATATTTCCGCATTATACAATGTTTGTTCAGTGATGCGTAACATTTAGTCATACATGCACAAAGTTCATGGTTATGCAGAACATTTCTGACAAGGTTAAACCTAAATTAAAAATACAGTGACAATAAATATTATATGCTTATATATAAAAACATTAAAGCCAACAGTAGCTCAACAAAAAGTTTCAGTATGAATGATCACACAGTCGACTGCTAGACAACACACGTCTTCACTCTTTACAGACCTAAATCTACTTACTGTACAAAACATTCACTTTTCTGTACATCCTACATTTACAGAATAATTCTAATACACAAATAACCCGCACATAAAAGAGAGAAGCTTAAGATAAGATAAGATAAGATTTCGTTCGGATTTTTAACCCCGGAGGGTTAGCCACCCAGGATAACCCAAGAAAGTCAGTGCGTCATCGAGGACTGTCTAACTTATTTCCATTGTGGTCCTTAATCTTGTCCCCCAGGATGCGACCCACACCAGTCGACTAACACCCAGGTACCTATTTGCTGCTAGGTGAACAGGACAACAGGTGTAAGGAAACGTGTCGAAATGTTTCCACCCGCCGGGAATCGAACCCGGGCCCTCCGTGTGTGAAGCGGGAGCTTTAGCCACCAGGCCACCGGTCCGACTTGGACCGTTTACAAAGTCACACTTTGTAAATGGTCCAAGTCGGACCGAAATGTCGCCGTGAGCTTCTCTCTTTTATGTGCGGGTTATTTGTGTATCGTTCCAGTCACAGTATTGTGCCTTTTTTTTGTTATTTATGAAAACCATTTGTCTCCATTCACTCCTATCAAACACGCTCACGCATGCCTGCTGGAAGTCCAAGCCCCTCGCACACAAAACCTCCTTTACCCCCTCCCTCCAACCCTTCCTAGGCCGACCCCTACCCCGCCTTCCTTCCACTACAGACTGATACACTCTTGAAGTCATTCTGTTTCGCTCCATTCTCTCTATTATTATTAATCATGACCTGAAGCATTTTCTTGTTAGTTACAATAGGACCCGTGAACATAACACTAGGCACAAAATTCTTTATGATATTCTCGGTGTCCAGTTAAATCTCAGAAATTCAGTTTAAATTAAAGGGCCCAAAATCTGGAACTCTGTGAGGAATATCTGGAGCCACTGTCTCAGCCAGCATCTTCAAAACTATCATTAAAAAACACTTTATCTCTCTAACATGTCCCAACATCAGCTAAATATGTGAAAACTACGTACCCATATTCTCATTGTCACTAACATATGTTAAAAATACATATTCTTATTCTCAATATCGGTAACCCTCACAACCATTTAAAAATTTGAAAGTGTCCACATTGTTAATATGCTAGCATCCTCATTACCTATAATCATAATCAAACCTGTAATTCTTAAAACAATTAACCCGTAAACGGTCCAAATGTATATACAGTGGACCCCCGCATAACGATTACCTCCGAATGTGACCAATTATGTAAGTGTATTTATGTAAGTGCGTTTGTACGTGTATGTTTGGGGGTCTGAAATGGACTAATCTACTTCACAATATTTCTTATGGGAACAAATTCGGTCAGTACTGGCACCTGAACATACTTCTGGAGTGAAAAAATATCGTTAACCGGGGGTCCACTGTATATGTGGAAAATTGCATTTACTTGGGTGTATCATTATATACATAACAGTACATAAATGAACATAGATAATTATTTATCAGTTAGACAAGTAGGAATTTGGGACACCTAGGTCGCAAAAAATGTCCCCCTTCGATACCTACCACTGTCATATTTACAAGTTGCTCTGGACCTATTAATTAAATGAAATATACATCACCAGGAATGCTGGTAAATATATAAATTTGTGGACTGTATATTAAATTAAAAAATTATTATATATAAATACACATTTATATAACAGAAGGCGAATATACGTATAGTAATATAAAATAACATTTTTACTTACCTTTATTGAAGATTGGTGATGGCATCTGGAGTCATTGGACCCCAGTCTCACAAAATAACTGTCTACAGTCGTCTGTTTCTGTCTCACAAAATAACTGTCCACAGTCGTCTGTTTGTCTCACAAAATAACTGTCCACAATCGTCTGTTTATCTCAAAATAACTCCACAGTCGTCTGTTTCTGTCTCGCAAAATAACTGTCCACAGTCGTCTGTTTCTGTCTCACAAAATAACTGTCCACAGTCGTCTGTTTGTCTCACAAAATAACTCCACAGTCATCTGTTTCTGTCTCACAAAATAACTGTCCACAATCGTCTGTTTGTCTCGCAAAATAACTGTACACAGTCGTCTGTTTCTGTCTCGCAAAATAACTGTCCACAATCGTGTGTTTGTCTCACAAAATAACTCCACAGTCGTCTGTTTCTGTCTCACAAAATAACTCCACAGTCGTCTGTTTCTGTCTCACAAAATAACTGTCCACAATCGTCTGTTTGTCTCACAAAATAACTTCACAGTCTGTTTCTGTCTCGCAAAATAACTCCACAGTCGTCTGTTTCTGTCTCACAAAATAACTGTCCACAATTGTCTGTCTCACAAAATAACTCCACAGTCGTCTATTTCTGTCTCACAAAATAACTGTCCACAGTCCTCTGTACATCCTGGCAAGCTCAACAAGTCTCGCACCACTCTCATACTTCTGTATTATTTCCTTCTTCACATCTATGGTGTTTCTCACTTTCTTTACCACAGGGGTACCACTAGCAAGTTTCTTTGGGCCCATGGCAGCTTATTTCACAGTCCCACAAGTACTAAACACAACGAAATAATCGTAAAATGTGTGAATGAGAGCGCAGGTTAGTGTTCACTCAAGCATAAACAAAGCTGCACTGCTCACGGTGCCTGAGCAGGGACGCGGACAGAGCGGGCCAGTGGACAGGTCCCATACCCGACGGTCCGAAATTTGAAACGCATTTGATTTTTGGTACATAGTTTGTCTGAAAAAATGGTCTTATTTTCGAAACGTTCAATATTTGGTACGTTCGATTTTCAAGGTTCCACTGTATATGTAAATGAACAGTTATTTAAATACAGGTACCATCCGACTTACGACCAAGCTTGGTTCCGACCAGCCGGTTGTAAGTCAAAATGGATGTAAGTCGAACCTTACTACTGAATATCAACATCACATTTTTGTAATGATTTTATTTGATTGTTTTATTTTGGTATTTCATTTTTTACTTTACTTTTTATGCTGTTAGTACAGTATTTTATACTGTAAGGTTTAGGATAAACACTTTACAACACAAACAGTTGTTTATTTCCCAGAAATTTGTCATACAAAACATGGTCGTATGTCGAGTGGTCATATGTCGAGCAGGTCGTAAGTTGGATGGTAGGTGTATAAGGTTTGCTACTATCCACGGTTTCAGGTATTCACGGTAGGTCTTGGAACGTATCCCCTACAGATATGGGGGTCTTGCTGTATATTATGTACAGTAGTATGAGTGAATGTGATGTTTATTTTACAAGTAAGTTTAAAAAATCTTTAACAGTTGGAGCAATCTACAGAGTACAGTGGTCCTTTGTTTATTGTCATTAATCCGTTCCTGGAAGTGCGACGATTATCGAAATAGACGATTTTCGAATCAATTTTCCCCATAAGAAATAATGTAAATACAATTAATCCGTTCCTGACACCCAGAAGTATTAAAACAAAAAATTTTTTTACATGAAATATAGATGTAGTACATAAACAATACAATGGGAAATGATGAATGAAACATTAACAGCATAACACTTACCTTTATTGGAGATTCTTCTTAGTGTATGGAAGACTGGAGGAGAGAGAGATTGGATAAGTTACAGTTTGGAAGGGGAATCTCCTTCCATCAACACCTCAGTTACCAAGTGCTTTTCTGGGGTTACTTCTCTTCTCTGTTTCTTAATGCCACTAGGACCAGCTGGAGAGTCACTGGAGTCCTGTCTCGCAAAAAAAGTGCTCAGAGAGCTCTGTTTCTGGCGTCTCTTTAAAACTTCTCTAAAATGGGCCAAGACTCTGTCACTGTACAAGTTGCCGATATGGCTTGTAACATCCTTCTCAGGGTGATGTTTCTCCATAAATCTTTACATCCTACCCCACATTTCAAAAATCTCCTTAATTTCTGAAGAAGGCACCTTCTTCCATCTCTCTTCCTCCTCCTCTGCAGCAAGATTCTGAGCTGCGATCTCTTGCCCTTGCAGCTCCTCAGTGGTTAGCTCTTCATTGTGGTCCTCCACCAACTCTTCCACATCATCCAAACTCACATCCATCCCCATGGAACTCCCCAATGCCACGATAGAGTTCAAAAGTGACATAGGCTCATCAGGGTCAGCCACAAACCCTTCAAAATCCCTCTTGTGGACACAATCTGGCCACATTTTTCTCCAAGCAGAGTTCAAAGTCCTGGTAGTCACTCCCTCCCAAGCCATACCTATAAGGCTTATGCAATGGAGGATACTGAAGTGTTCTTTCCAAAAATCTCTTAGGGTCAAGTGAGTGTCTGAGGCTACATTAAAGCACCTTTGAAACATTGCTTTGGTGTAAAGTTTTTTAAAGTTTGAAATGATCTGCTGGTCCATGGGCTGGAGGAAAGGAGTGGTATTAGGGGGCAAGAACTTTACTGTGATGAACCCAAACTCCTGCAGAATTAGGTCATCCAAGTTTGGAGGATGAGCAGGTGCATTGTCCATTACTAGGAGGCACTTGAGATCCAATTTCTTTTCCAGGAGGTAATTCTTCACACTAGGGCCAAACACTTCATTGAACCACTCGACGAAAATTTCCCTCATGACCCATGCTTTAATATTAGATCTCCAAAACACACAATTTACTCTTCATAACATTGTTTTTCCTGAACACTTTGGGATTTTCAGAATGGTACACTAGTAACGGCTTCACTTTGAAATCCCCACTAGCATTAGCACATAATTTGAGTGTCAGCCTGTCTTTCATAGGCTTGTGTCCTGGCAGTCCCTTTTCCTCCTGAGTAATGTAGGTCCTCTTTGGCATTTTCTTCCAAAAGAGGCATGTTTCGTCACAATTGAACACTTGTTCAGGTTTCAGTCCTTCAGCCACTATGTACTCCTTGAATTCACTTACGAATTTTGTAGGCACAATTTTGTCCAAACTGGCAGCCTCACCATGCCTTATCACACTGTGTATGCCACTATGGTTCTTAAATCTCTCAAACCAACCTTTGCTGGTATTAAATTCACAAATATCAGTACTCGTTGCAGGTAATTTCTCTACCAGATCGTCATGCAACTGCCTAGCCTTTTCACAAATAATCGACTTCAAAAGACTATCTCCTGCTAATTGTTTCTCGTTTACCCACACCAATAATAACTTCTCAACATCTTCGAGTACTGGTGATCTCATTTTTGTCAGCATATTTACCCCCTTTCCAACAACAGCTTCCTTGATTTCCTTTTTCTTGGCCACGATGGAAGATATGGTTGTACGGGATTTGTTATACATCCTGGCCAGTTCAGCTACATGTATGCCACTTTCATATTGTTCAGTGATGTTTTTCTTAAAATCAATTGTATTTCTCACCGTCTTTACCAAAGACTTGGCACTAGGAGCTTTCTTTGGAGCCATGGTAGCTTATTTAGCACTTGCAAGCACTAAAATCAATGGAATATTATGAAATATTTCGTATGATCATGTCATGTAGGGGGGGTAATGATTAGGGGAATATGGGGGTAAGTGAAGGGAATTAGTAGGTGTGGGACTGGCGAGGCAGTAGGAGGGACGAGTGCGGATGTCGGTAGGTAATGTGAGGTCACTGGTGACTACAACTTCACCTCTCATTACTCTACCCGCCTCACTACTCACCCTCTCACTACTTTACTAAACATAAATAATGGAAATAAGAATAAATAATGGGGACAGTGAATATTACTATTCTACTCAAACACAGTTTATTATTAAGTCCTTGTACAATAATATATTTGGGAACAGGAGTACATCATTGGTTTAGATAAATGGGATGGTATGTATAAGCAGTGAGACAGGGAACACAATCAACGTGACAAAAATGAATATAACTTACAAATAGTACAGAGGACAGTTCACTACAGGAACTAAGCCACAGGTCCCAAGACCTACACAGCACGAGTACTGCTCCAAGCCAGTACTCTGCCCAATGTCTCCAAGAGTCTCCTCCAGAGACTTCAGCAGCCTTCTCCCGAGCCCTGCACCCCAGCAGCAGCTCCGCTCGAAGTCTCTGCTCAGGAGCTCTGCACCCTAGCAGCAGTTCCGCTCGAATCTCCTGATCATGCTCTTCCTTGGGCTTTTATGGTGGTCCAAGCACCCTCCATAACCACGTGTACGACTTGACGCCTAGGTCTGACGCCGTCAAGAACAAAAGACCTCAGACGTGGGCGTGGCTACAGACGTTTGCCAAAGCAAGGTGTGACCATATAATTGGTTAAATTAGGTCTCCCCAGAGACCTCACAAGCCCAGCTGAACTACACAATCAAGTGAGGGGACCTTCACTCACTGGTAAACAATGGCACACTGACTCAAGAAATTGTAATGACACGATTGCAAACAAACCATTCCCCCGGCCGGGATTGAACCCGCGGTCATAGTCTCAAAACTCCAGCCCGTCGCGTTAGCCACTAGACCAGCTAGCCACAATAAGATTCATCCAACTAGGTATATTTCTACACCATAGGAAGGTTAGCACAGGCACCACTGTGACCACAAATGCAAGTTTTTACAGAAGACGAATCTATGACCACGGGTTCAATCCCGGCCGGGGGAATGGTTTTAATGGCACACTGGCTGGGAGGGGAGGCCGAGGCGGCTCAGAGCCGTGAGTGTGCATCCAGGACGAACGACAATTAGCGAGCCAACCGACCATTTGCAAGCCAATGTTTGGGTGAAAATAACGTGACGATTTCCGAAAAGGACGACTATCGAGCCCGATGATTATCGAGGGACCACTGTACCTCACTCCAATATTTACCGTTTAGTGAAAACCTAAAAAACATGATAACTGATGAATAAACACCACCTGATACTTACAGGTGACTTCAACATAAACCTCATCCATGACCACGACCCACAAGTAACTGAATTCACAAACACTATGAGCAACTGCTTAATTTTGCCAACTATAACAAAACCTACAAGAATCTCTGAGTCAAGTGCCTCATTACCTTACCATATCTGGACAAAAACTATATCCCCATTAAAGGCAGGCATAATCACAGATAACACCATTGACCACTATCCCACCTTCCTCATAATCAACTTACGTAAATTGCCCCTGGACACAGGTAAGATAAAGTTCCGACTACATGACAAGTCATCAGTTACTAACTTTATTTCAACGTTAAGCAACATTGACTGGCAGAGTGAGCTAGCAGTCAACCTTGATGTTGATGAATGTGTTAATATTTTTTTACAAAAGAAACCAAAACCTCTATAACAGGCATTGCCCTATAAAAACAAAGTAGATCAGAGCAGAGACTAAACAGTCTCTAGCTTACAAACAGCATCCTCAGATCTATTGATAAAAAACATCTGTATGAAAAATAGTACAGGTTGGGTATACAGTGGACCCCCGGTTAACGAACTTTTTTCATTCCAGAAGTATGTTCAGGTGCCAGTACTGACCGAATTTTTTCCCATAAGGAATATTGTGAAGTAGATTAGTCCATTTCTGACCCCCAAACATACACGTACAAACGCACTTACATAAATACACTTACATAATTGGTCGCATTTGGAGGTGATCGTTAAGCGGGGGTCCACTGTAATTACAAAGGATCTGACAAAACATTACTCATTAATACTTACTAATCTAATAAGGGGGTCAAAGAAATTGCATTACAAAAACAGATTTTATGACATAAAAGGAGATGTGAAAAGACATGAAGAGCCCTAACTGAAATTCTAGGATCTAAAAAGCTGTCTTGAAACAAAGTGGTAACTACCCACACACCCACAGAACAGAGCGAAAAACCAACGTCAGAGACCTGGGAGTGATCATGTCGGAGGATCTCATCTTCGAGGATCACTGTATTAATCGCATCTGCTAGAAAAATGACAGGATGGAAAATGAGAACCTTCAAAACTAGGGATGCCAAGCCCATGATAACACTCTTCAGGTTGCTTGTTCTATCTAGGCTGGAATATTGCTGCACACTAACAGCACCTTTCAAGGCAGGTGAAATTGCTGACCTAGAAGTTGTACAGAGAATCTTCACGGCGCACATAACGGAGATAAAACACCTCAATTACTGGGAGCACTTGAAGTTCCTGACCCTGTACTCCCTAGAATGCAGGTGGGAGAGATACACGATTATATACACCTGGAAAATCCTAGAGGGGCTAGTACCGAACTTGCACACGAAAATCACTCGCAACGAAAGCAAAAGACTTGGCAGGAGATGCAACATCCCCTCAATGAAAAGAAGAGGTGCCACTAGCACGTTAAGAGACGACACAGTAAGTGTCAGGGGCCCAAGACTATTCAACTGCCTCCCAGCATACATAAGGGGGATTACCAACAGACCCCTGGCAGTCTTCAAGCAGGCACTGGACAAGCCCTTAAAGTCGGTACCTGACCAGCTGGGCTGTGGCTCATACGTTAGATTGCATGCAGCCAGCAGTAACAGCCTGGTTGATCAGGCTCTGATCCACCATGAGGCCTAATCACAGACTGGGCCGTGGGGGCGTTGACCCCCGGAGCTCTCTCCAGATAAACTCTAGGTCCAGGTAAACCCTGTTTCTAGCCCCAAAAAACCCTTCTGAAATCTTGCTCATCATCAAAATGATAAAGAGCAAGACAGGAGACCTAAATAACTTGCCACCAGTCGTGTATAAAAAAGCTTCTCGTGTGTTGTCACCAATTATTGCAACTCTTTTTTAATAAATCCATTGAATCTTCCACCTTCCCATCCATATTCAAGACAGCAAGGGTCACCCTGATCCTCAAAGGAGGTGATCCAACTGAATTGAACAACTATAGGCCTATATCAAACTTGCCCCTACAATATGTGGTTTACATATTATAAAATATTAATCCTTAAACGGTCCAAGCAGATCTACGTTCACATGTGTAGTGCTCCAAAAGTAGATCTACGTTTTTTTTGCAGATTTTCAAATATAACAAAAAAAAATGGATCAAAGTTTTTTTACACGTTTTCAAATGTAAAAAAAAAAAAATCTACTTTTTTTACATACTTTCAAATGTTGAAAAAACGTAGATCTACGTTTGGACAGTTTAAAGGTTAATAACAAAGAAGGCCACTAGCATGCCTAGGCATTTTAGGCAGACTAATCCTAATTCTTACTCTATATTGACACAGGTTATGGAATAAGACAACATACTTAACCCCTTAACATACTTAGACCAAAAAAAGTACTAAAGATGCAATTATACATATGCTTGAACTTATATATTAGGTACTTGAAAAAATGAAAATCCCCTACAAAAAGCATTTGATACAGTTCACCATGATCTACTGCACCTAAAACTTGAACATCACGGGTCAGAGGACACTCTTGATTACTTAAAATCTTAGCAATAGGAATCAGTATGTATACACAAATGACATTAACTCCACTGCACAACCTGTTCTTGTTGGAGTCTCTTTCTCATTTACATCAATGACCTTCCAAATGCATCTAAACTCCTTAAGCCCGTTTTATTTGCATATGACACTACTTATGTCTTCTCTCACCCAAACCCAACTATTCTAACAGACTCTGTAAATAACAAACTGCTAAAATTATCTACTTGGATGACTACCAACAAACTTACTCTCAATATAGACAAAACATACTTCATGCTGTTTGGAAACAGAGCTTTAAATGTACAACGAAACATATTGATAAATGGTTCACCCATTTCAAAAGACACACAGGGAAAATTTCTAGGTCTCCACCGTGACTGCTAACTGGCGTTCGCCCACCAGACTAGTCTTGCCACTAATTCTTTGATTATGGTACCGGACCTTGTCTTAATGCCTGGCTGGGTCAGTGATCCTTGAATGCCAGACACATGTGTAATTAGCGCAGCTCGATAAGGAAGAAACCTCCTTTGGTCTGCAGGAGGCGGCGTGTTTGAGGAAGAGCCTGTGACTTAATCATCTGCTTGGAGGATGCAAATACATGCATACATATATACACACACATACATACATACATACACACACAAATTCCAGACCTACATATAGCAAATATCAAAGGAAGTCTCCAAAACAGTAGGCATCCTTTCAAAGATATGGTATTATGTACCCCAAACAGCTCTTCTAGCTCTGTACAACTCTCTCATTTACCCTTACTCCACCTATGGTATTTGTGAATGGGGCTCGACCACAGCAAATCGCCCTAAACCTTTAATAACCCAACAAAAAGCTGCTGTGTCGATGATTACCAACTCCTGTGCTAAATAAAAATAAAGATTTTATTTCTTTGTAAAGGTTACAATGTGTAATTACAATTTAGGTTTGCTAAGTACAAAGAAAGTCACTATCATGCCGGGGCATTTCGGGCAGACTCATCCTAGTATATTATAAGTACTTAAATCTAGACAAGATAAGAGTGGTTAACTTTTATTAAAATTTTTATTTAATCTTAATACTAATGCGAAGTAGTCAAGGTGGAGGTTTATAAGAATAATAATGTTGACGTTGTACATAATAAAAACAATATTACAATTAATGGTTCAAACAGTAATATTTTATGGACTGGCGGATATTTAATAGACTAGAGGTCATATAATATAATAACTCATTTGAAGATGTTTGGTTGGTTTGGTTAGTATTGAGAGATGAGATGATTTTTAAGCTAAGTCCTAAATTTATAAGTAGTCAGGGGATCCTTTACCGGTTCAGGTACTGAATTCCAGATCTTCGGGCCCTTTATGTGCATTGAATTTTTCATAGTGAGAGACTGACACAAGGGATGTTGAAGAGTGCCTTATGCCTTGTATTGTGAATGTATGTTTTGTTGTAGCTCTCAAGGAGAAGTTTAAGTGGAGGGTTTATATCGGAGTCTAATGTTCCGTATATGTAGTAGACACAAGGGAAGTGTCCTTAGACCCCTGCTCTTCCTCATTTACATCAATGATCTTCCAAACATATCCCAGCACCTGAAACCCATTCTCTTTGCTGACAACATGACTTATGTCATCTCCTACCCTAATCTTGCCACCCATTGGATGACAACCAATAAACTTACACTTAACACTGGCAAAACCTACTATATTATGTTTGGTAGCAGAGCAGGTGTTGCGCAACTTAACATTAAGATCGACAACACTCTAATTGCCAGACATAATGAGGGCAAATTCCTTGGCCTATAACTCGACAACAACCTAAATTTCAGCACCCATATCCAACACACAACAAAAAAAGTGATCCCCACCATTTTGGATCTCTCCAAGATACGATACTACGTGCCACAAACTGCCCTTCTCACACTACCATTCACTTATATATCCATACCTCACCTATGCTATCTGTGCTTGGGGTTCAACTGCAGCAACACACCTAAAGCCAATAATAACCCAACAAAAAGCCGCAGTAAGAATAATCACTAAATCCCATCCGTGGCAACACACCCCCCACTCTTCATAGATCTAAACTTACTCCCTGTTCAGAACATCCACACTTACTACTGTGCAATCTATATCTACAGGACCTTAAATTCCAATATTAACCTTGACCTAAAATGCTTTCTTGATAGTTGTGACAGGATCCACAGGCATAATTCCAGACACAAACATCTCTATGACATTCCCCTTGTTCGACTAAACCTTTACAAAAATTCAATGTATTTCAAAGGACCTAAAATCTGGAACACCCTACCTGAAAACTCTAGAACTGCAGACACATTCATCACTTTCAAAACTACAGTTAGAAAACATCTTATCTCCTTGATCCACCCCAACAACTAACTACATAATAACCACCTGGTGGTTCACAATTACACTCACTTACCCACTGACTATAAACCCAGAAATACTAATCTTAATATTAAAATAATAAATCCTAACTAGTCATAAGTTTGCCTATGATACTCCAATATAGACACTTTGTATTGTGCCAAAACAAAAGCATTCACATTGCGAAACTCACAAATTATGATGTAGTCACTTAGCCTTAATACCGTAATCTGTAAGGATTTAATGTTAAGAATTAATCTAAGTCTGCTCGAAATGCCTAGCCATGCTAGGCGTCCTAGTGGCCCCCTCTGTAATTAGTATTTTATAACATGTAAACCACACAATACCCAAAACCTGTAAACCCCACATTGTAACCCTTATAGAGAATAAACTTGAATTGAATATGTAGTAGGCACAGTAATATGAGTGTATGCACTCCACTGCTTTTTAAGAGCCTTAACTTGTTTATTATGCAAAACATCCACATTTATTATTGTGCCTACTACACACACACAACATTATACTCCAACATTAACCCTCCTCTCAAACTCCTGATAACTACAACAGAACACATAGGCATAACACAAGGCACAAATCCCTCTTTAATATCCCTCGTGTCCATCTCTCCCTCTTCAAAAATGCTATGCACATAAAGGGCCTAAAGATCAGGAATTCATTGCGAGAGCACATTAAAGGGCCCCTGTCTGCAAATCAATTTAAGGCCCTACTTAGAAATCACCTCATCACCCAAAATTAACCAGACACTTTACTTAACACCTACCAATTACATACTCAGAAAACTCTAAATAATTTGTCTTTTCAGCTATTTGATCATTTACTTCAAATTTAAAATTGTTTCAATTTCATTATTGTAAATTGTGCTTGATGATTGCTCAACTATTTAATCACTTCCTCAAACTTAAAATTGTTTCAACTTCACTGTTTTAAATTATTCTCAATTATAATACTATATTTTTTATATCCTACTAGTACAGTGGTACCCCGAGTTTCGGCCATAATTCGTTCCAGAAAGCTGTTCGAGTGCCGTTACCGAATGAATTTGTTCTCATAAGGAATAATGTAAATTAGAGTAGTCCATTTCAGACCCGCAAAATTACAGATACAAAAGCACTTAGAATAATACACTTATATAATTGTTCGAGTTAGGAGGTGGCCGAAACTCGGGGTACCACTGTACATATCAAAACTGTAATTCTTGTCTACCTGACTTATTAAAGCTATATAGTGTGAACTAGTTGAATATTCAGTTTTCTTGTATTCATTGTAACTCGCCTAATGACCATATGTACAAATTACAGCACTGTTATTGCCTTTTTAATCTTAAGTTTGCCTGAAATGCTCTGCATATAAAGGGGCTTTTGGTATGTTCACCTAGTTGTTACACTCCTTTGTACAAGCATACGTCATGCTAAAATAAAAATATTATGCAGTGGAACCTCGTTTTTCGGCCGTAATATGTTCCAGAAGGTCGGCCTAAATTTGAAACGGCCTAAATTTGAAGCAGTATTTCCCATAAGTATTAATGTAAATACAATTAATCCATTCCAGATACCCTGCATGAGTTATACACTCCTTGCCTCCATGCTACTCTCCCTGAATGCCTGCTACACTCCTTGCATGCCTGCTATACTCCCTGCCTCTCTTCCACACTCCCTGCATGCCTGCTACACTCCCTGAATGCCTGCTACACTCCTTGCATGCCTTCTACACTCCTTGCCTCCATGCTACACTCCCTGAATGCCTGCTACACTCCTTGCATGCCTGCTACACTCCTAGCCTACCTGCTACATTCCTGCCTGCCTTCCACACTCCCTGTTTCCCTGCTACACTCCCTGCCTGCCTTCCACACTCCCTGTATCCCTTCCACACTCCATGTTTCCCTGCCTCCCTGCTACACTCCGTTTCTCTGCTACACTCCCTGTTTCTCTGCTACACTCCCTGTTTCCCTGCTATACTCCCTGCTACACTCCCTGTTTCCCTGGTACACTCCCCACTACACTCCCTGTTTCCCTGCTACACTCCCTGTTTCCCTGCTACACTCCCTGTTTCCCTGCTACACTCCCCATTTCCCTGCTACACTCCCTGCCTCCATGCTACACTCCCTGCATACCTGCTGCACTCCCTGCCCATGGTGGCTTATTTCACAGATGTATTATATACAGTATACATAAGGGGGATTACCAATAGACCCCTGGCAGTCTTCAAGCTGGCACTGGACAAGCACCTAAAGTCGGTACCTGACCAGCCAGGCTGTGGCTCGTACGTTGGATTGCGTGCAGCCAGTAGTAACAGCCTGGTTGATCAGGCTCTGATCCACCAGGAGGCCTGGTCACAGACTGGGCCGCGGGGGCATTGACCCCCAGAACTCTCTCCAGGTAAACTCAGGCACTCAATAAACAAGCCACATCAGCTTCCTTGATTTGTTCTTTCTTTGCCAAGATAGAAGTGATTGTTGATTTGTTTTTGCCATACATCCCATGGTGACTTACTTCAGTCACAGTAAAAAACCACCAAAAACAATGGATTTTAAGGAAATGTTTGGATGAATGTGCGGAGTATATGCTCACTTGCCGACAGACAAAGGGAGACTGACTCACCTACGTGCGGCGTCCCGGGCTGACATGTCTAATACAGCCGATATACGAGGCAATGGCAGAAATACGGAGGAAAAATTCCGCCGAGAAACCGGCCTAAATACGAATCAGCTGATAAACGCAGTAGTCGAAAAATGAGGCTCCACTGTATTATTATTATTGTATATAAGTGACTGTTTTGTGACTAACAATGATTTATTACACATAAACTACAGTCAGATCTTAATTAGTGCGAATATTATTAGTACAAGTGTGATTTAGTGTGAGTTTGATTTAGTGCGAGTTTGATTTAGTGCCAATTTTGATTAGTGTGAGTTTGATTAGTGTGAATTTTGGTTTAGTGTAAAATCAATTAATGGTAGTTTTCCCCCAAACTCAGCAAATTGTGCACAAAAATTACATATAATCCAGTAATGCAACCACTTCATGGGATTCATTATTCACTGACCGGAACCTGGCTGTACATTATTTTGTGCCGCATAAAGAAATGAAAAAATGTATTTGTATTTGTAATGAGGTGGTTGAAAAAATGTATTGAGAATAATACATGAGCATGGAGGCTAATTAGGTCTGGTAAATGGGTTCAAAACTTAATTAGCAGTCGGGCTAGTCTATTATTGTCACTGTCTATTATTTTAGCCAACCTAATTACCGGTGTAAACAAAATTGTTGGTACACTGAGAGTGACCTTAATCTGCATCAGACGTCCCTACCTTAAAAATAAAAACGATGAATTGAAATTTATTTATTTCAAAAGTCATATTAGTACAGTTTACCTGGAGAGAGTTTCGGGGGTCAACGCCCCCGCGGCCCGGTCTGTGACCAGGCCTCCTGGTGGATCAGCGCCTGATCAACCAGGCTGTTGCTGCTGGCTGCACGCAAACCAACGTACGAGCCACAGCCCGGCTGATCAGGAACTGTCTTTAGGTGCTTGTCCAGTGCCAGCTTGAAGACTGCCAGGGGTCTGTTGGTAATCCCCCTTATGTGTGCTGGGAGGCAGTTGAACAGTCTCGGGCCCCTGACACTTATTGTATGGTCTCTTAACGTGCTAGTGACACCCCTGCTTTTCATTGGGGGGATGGTGCATCGTCTGCCAAGTCTTTTGCTTTCGTAGTGAGTGATTTTCGTGTGCAAGTTTGGTACTAGTCCCTCTAGGATTTTCCAGGTGTATATAATCATGTATCTCTCCCTCCTGCGTTCCAGGGAATACAGGTTTAGAAACCTCAAGCGCTCCCAGTAATTGAGGTGTTTTATCTCCGTTATGCGCGCCGTGAAAGTTCTCTGTACATTTTCTAGGTCGGCAATTTCACCTGCCTTGAAAGGTGCTGTTAGAGTGCAGCAATATTCCAGCCTAGATAGAACAAGTGACCTGAAGAGTGTCATCATGGGCTTGGCCTCCCTAGTTTTGAAGGTTCTCATTATCCATCCTGTCATTTTTCTAGCAGATGCGATTGATACAATGTTATGGTCCTTGAAGGTGAGATCCTCCGACATAATCACTCCTAGGTCTTTGACGTTGGTGTTTCGCTCTATTTTGTGGCCAGAATTTGTTTTGTACTCTGATGAAGATTTAATTTCCTCATGTTTACCATATCTGAGTAATTGAAATTTCTCATCGTTGAACTTCATATTGTTTTCTGCAGCCCACTGAAAGATTTGGTTGATGTCCGCCTGGAGCCTTGCAGTGTCTGCAATGGAAGACACTGTCATGCAGATTCGGGTGTCATCTGCAAAGGAAGACACGGTGCTGTGGCTGACATCCTTGTCTATGTCGGATATGAGGATGAGGAACAAGATGGGAGCTAGTACTGTGCCTTGTGGGACAGAGCTTGTCACCGTAGCTGCCTCGGACTTTACTCTGTTGACGACTACTCTCTGTGTTCTGTTAGTGAGGAAATTATAGATCCATCGACCGACTTTTCCTGTTATTCCTTTAGCGCGCATTTTGTGCGCTATTACGCCATGGTCACACTTGTCGAAGGCTTTTGCAAAGTCTGTATATATTACATCTGCATTCTTTTTGTCTTCTAGTGCATTTAGGACCTTGTCGTAGTGATCCAGTAGTTGAGACAGACAGGAGCGACCTGTTCTAAACCCATGTTGCCCTGGGTTGTGTAACTGATGGGTTTCTAGATGGGTGGTGATCTTGCTTCTTAGGACCCTTTCAAAGATTTTTATGATATGGGATGTTAGTGCTATTGGTCTGTAGTTCTTTGCTGTTGCTTTACTGCCCCCTTTGTGGAGTGGGGCTATGTCTGTTGTTTTTAGTAACTGAGGGACGACCCCCGTGTCCATGCTCCCTCTCCATAGGATGGAAAAGGCTCGTGATAGGGGCTTCTTGCAGTTCTTGATGAACACAGAGTTCCATGAGTCTGGCCCTGGGGCAGAGTGCATGGGCATGTCATTTATCGCCTGTTCGAAGTCATTTGGCGTCAGGATAACATCGGATAGGCTTGTGTTAGTCAAATTTTGTGGCTCTCTCATAAAAAATTCATTTTGGTCTTCGACTCTCAGTCTGGTTAGCGGCTTGCTAAAAACTGAGTCATATTGGGACTTGAGTAGCTCACTCATTTCCTTGCTGTCATCTGTGTAGGACCCATCTTGTTTAAGTAGGGGCCCAATACTGGACGTTGTTCTCGATTTTGATTTGGCATAGGAGAAGAAATACTTTGGGTTTCTTTCGATTTCATTTATGGCTTTTAGTTCTTCCCGCGATTCCTGACTCCTAAAGGATTCTTTTAGCTTAAGTTCGATGCTTGCTATTTCTCTGACCAGTGTCTCCCTGCGCATTTCAGATATATTGACCTCTTTTAGCCGCTCTGTTATTCTTTTCCGTCGCCTGTAAAGGGAGCGCCTGTCTCTTTCTATTTTACATCTACTCCTCCTTTTTCTTAGAGGAATAAGCCTTGTGCATACATCGAGTGCCACCGAGTTAATCTGTTCTAGGCATAAGTTTGGGTCTGTGTTGCTTAGTATATCTTCCCAGCTTATATCGGTTAGGACTTGGTTTACTTGGTCCCACTTTATGTTTTTGTTATTGAAGTTGAATTTGGTGAATGCTCCCTCATGACTAGTCTCATTTTGTCGGTCTGGGGCTCCATGCATACATGTCTGAACCTCAATTATGTTGTGATCTGAGTATATTGTTTTTGATATGGTGACATTTCTTATCAGATCATCATTGTTAGTGAAGATGAGGTCTAGTGTATTCTCCAGTCTTGTAGGCTCTATTATTTGCTGGTTTAAATTGAATTTTGTGCAGAGATTTAAAAGCTCGTGTGAGTGTGAGTTTTCATCAGAGCTGCCTCCTGGTGTTATTTCTGCAACAATATTATTTGCTATATTCCTCCATTTTAGGTGCCTTAAGTTGAAATCCCCCAGGAGCAAGATGTTGGGTGCAGGAGCTGGAAGATTTTCCAGACAGTGGTCAATTTTTAACAGCTGTTCCTGGAATTGCTGGGATGTTGCATCCGGAGGCTTGTAGACTACCACAATGACTAGGTTTTGGTTCTCGACCTTTACTGCTAAAACTTCCACTACGTCATTTGAGGCATTAAGCAGTTCTGTGCAAACAAGTGACTCTGCAATGTACAGGCCAACCCCCCCCTTTTGCCTGTTCACTCTGTCACATCTGTATAGGTTGTAACCTGGGATCCATACTTCGTTGTCCAAGTGATCCTTTATGTGGGTCTCAGTGAAAGCCGCGAACATTGCCTTTGCCTCTGCAAGCAGTCCACGGATGAAAGGTATTTTGTTGTTTGTAGCTGGCTTTAGACCCTGTATATTTGCAAAGAAGAATGTTATCGGACTGGTGGTATTGTTGGTACTGGGGGGGGATTTTTTTTCCGGCATTAGTATCTGTATCTGTTGGTTTGGAGTGGAGGCCATCGACTGTGGTTCCACTCCAGGAATGACTGGATTTGGTGTACGATTTCTGCCATTTCCTGCCAGTTTTTTTTCCTTCCTGGCACTAAAAAACCTCTCCCTCTTGAGTGGCTGTGGCTACCCAGGTTTTCCCCTGGCCTGGATGTTTTGTATCTTTTTGTCCCCTTTAGATGGTATGCCTGGCAATTTAAGTTATAGCACAGTCTTTCCTGTACTGAAGAGGTACACATTTCAGGGTGAAAAAGCTTACAGGAAGGGAGTTTGCATTTTCCTGTTTTCATATGGGCATGGCATTTTCTAGGGTGGTCATAGTTGCATGTCCCATCTGTTTTTCCAGATTTCCCATGCCAGCAGATACCAAGTGCATAGTATGTGCACAGGCTTGGTTTCCGCTTGCCTTGGGTTTCTGTGACTGTATTCCCTGTTGGTGCATGTTTCCCTGTCTTACTTCTATCCTCCCTAGCACCAACAATGGAGCTCCCACCAGTTGTTTTTGGTAATTTATCCTCACTATTGCTATTGGAGTCCTCTTGTTTGCTATTTCCTGCGGTATTTCTAGTTTGCAATATTGGTTTTATCTTATCTTTGACTACACTTGTTTCCCTACTATGGCTCCTGTCCCCTATGAGGTCATTTATATGTATTCCTTCCTGCGTATAATTCCCGACTCCCTGGACAATATCTCCAGCTTCACCATTTCTGTCTCCCAGGACAGTATCTCCAGCTTCACCATTTCTGTCTCCCAGGACAGCACCTCCAGCTTCACCATTACTGTCTCCCAGGACAGTATCTCCAGCTTCACCATTTCTGTCTCCCAGGACAGCACCTCCAGCTTCACCATTTCTGTCTCCCAGGACAGTATCTCCAGCTTCACCATTTCTGTCTCCCAGGACAGCACCTCCAGCTTCACCATTACTGTCTCCCAGGACACCTCCAGCTTCACCATTACTGTCTCCCAGGACAGCACCTCCAGCTTCACCATTACTGTCTCCCAGGACAGCACCTCCAGCTTCACCATTACTGTCTCCCAGGACAGCACTATCAGCCCCACATTTACTGACTACCAGGACATCACCTCCAGCCTTACAGTTTATGACTACATGGCCAGTATCAAGGGCAGTACCATTCAGCCCAGACATTTTATGTTCCCATCTGTTGTAGAAAGCTTCCAGGTTTTCTATGAAAGCAGCTTTGATGTTGTCCTCTTTTAATACCCTTGTGATTTTAGTCCACAGTTTTTCCTCATTTGAGCATACCCAAAAACACTTCTCTGTTTTAATACTGCTTGTAGCTAGTTCTGGGATATCTGCACAAGGGGCGTGACACCAATTTCCACAAAAATGACAATTTATCCATGTGGAAGCCCGTTTGTTTGACTGACCACAGACTACACAGGGCTTCATAATGATTTGAATGGTTGATTTACTGCAATTCTACTAGCAACCTCTTGAAAATTCTATTAATAACCTTAAATGAAGCTCTAGCTATTTGTATTTCTGTTTCTAACTCTTTTTGTATATTGGACAGCTTACCGTCACGTTCCTGATTTTTAATGTTTGTGTTTATAGGGCGCCTACAACCCCATCCGTTTACAGTCTGCTTTATTGTCCAACGAAACTGTTTGAAACCAGTCCCGGGTTCGGACCAGTCAAGGGTTCGGACCAGGCAAGGGTTCGGGCCAGTCGATCTGCTCTGATCAGTGGGTCACTTATTTAAAACATACTGGTCGGTGATTTGAGCTAACACATGAAGGATCTACTGGAAATTATCTACCCGAGTAATATGTGATTTGACTGATACAAAAGTATAACTTGCGTGTTGAAGAGCCGGTGATATCTGGCAGCTCCTACAATGACGAACGGTCACCTCCTTGTTTATCAATCGCTGTATCTGGCTTTTCTCTTTTTTTTTTTTTTTTTTTTTTTTGTTTTTTCAGTCTCCACCACAATAAATGCTATATTATCCCTATAGTTGACTGGTGCAAATTTTGGAGGAAGGACGCTTTTTCTGTAGTAATAATTGCTTCTCGTTGTGTATATTGCGACTGCTGGTAACTACAGGTTATATGAAATTCACAGTAACGTCTCGTATTTCAAGAAAAAGAAACTAATGAAAGTCACTCCACTCCACTAAGTACCATTATAATACTGGTTAGTTGCTACTACAACACTGTATTCTGCTAATCACTGGTATCACTAGATTATATGCGAGTACACTGGCAAGCCAGGAAGATTATTAAAAAACAGCTGACCTGTGGTAAGTTCTGGCGACTTCTGGCACCTGCCTCTATAGGCTTATCACTTCATTTACAAATTCACCTGTTTTCAAATGACACTTTAGCCTTTATCATCAATATACTAGGGAGCCACTGTAGTATACACTATACACTATGTATACTCAATGTTATCAGGGAGACTTTCTTTCCTCTGACATGAAAAGTTCAATTATTATTTTTTTTCCACACGGGACAGGCCTATGATTCCCCTCTGGCAGTAAACTCTGCTAGTGCACACTAATTCTCCTTTTTTGACTCAGTATATAATGTTTTCCGCCCAAATTTGTTCCAGGCGCTAGAGGGATGTATCGTATAGGATTGATGACACAAATTAAAGTTCTAGCACGTAAGAGCGACCGTGAAAACACGAAAAACCCGGAGCACAACGAGGCACGCAACTAATCCACTAATCCAGCTCCGTAGTTGTATATAAGAAATAGTTATATAATTAGGGGTTCAACCACAGCAAATCAACTTAAATCTTTAATAACCCAACAAAAAACTGCTGTGCAATTGATTACCAACTCCAGCACCAGACAATACACTCCACCGCTTTTTAAGAGGCTACACTTGCTCAGTACAGCCTCTCTTCACTTAACGATGAAGTTCCGTTCCTAAGAACTCGTCGGTAAACGAATTCGTTGCCAAGTGAGGAGCATACTATAATGGTAGTGGTTTTGTGTCAGTCATCTTTGATGTTGTTTTAATGTTACTTTTGCACCATTTATAATATTTCTGGTATATTTTTAAATGTTTATACAGTAGTGTACTCTATATTGTAATAAACAGAATAGAGGAAATCACTCTGATATACATCATTTTGGTATGCATACTGGTCAGAGAGCTTGTCGTAACTCTGAGTCGCCGGTAAACGAGTACGTTGCTAAGTGAGGAGAGGCTGTATACAAGACATCCACACACATTATTGTGCTTACTACATACACAGAACATTATACTCCATTATTAGCCCTCCTCTCAAACTTCTCCTCGATAACTACAACGGAATGCAGTTGAATAACACAAGTCAAACAACACACTTTGATATCCCTCATGTCCATCTCCCCCTATGCAAAAATGGTATGCACATACAGGACCCGAAGATCTGGAATTCATTGCTTGAACATACAAAAGAGCCCCTGTCTGCAAATCAATTTAAGGCTCTACTTAGAAATCAACTCATCACCCAAAATTAACCAGACAAACACTATATTTTTTAACCTACCAGTAACTCAAAAAAAACTCCTAAATAATTTACGATTGCTCAGTTATTTAAGCATTACTGCAAACTTAAAATGTTTCAATTTCATTAGCTGGCCAGCCAGTTGGCCTACTGAACACGTACTACACATGTTCCAGAATCGTTTCTCTTTACTTAGGTTATAGGACATTCTGGCAGGATGGCACTACCAGTGGTATTAAAATTGAAAGGATGTTGCACAAATGTTGCACATGGGTTATTATCGAGGTTTTTGATATTTCCTCAACCACATGTGGCCTCATCCATCTCGAAGCCACTAAATTCAGTCAACATCACTTTCCTCTTAAAAGGGAAGTGTTAATACAACATGACATCAGTGAATCCCTGGTGTTTGCCACGCTATTTGCTCTAGCTGGTGCTCAGATGAACTGGTGCTCCCACAAGATAGTAAGTGGTCCAAGATTTCTTTTAATACAGCACACACTGAGTGTTAAGACCCATCTATACTGACCAGGTATCTCAGGTCAATCGTGACAAATTTGGAGGCAGGAAAAATAAAAGATTGATCTACTTTTGGAGCGCTAGCGATGAAAACCAAGGTGTACGTTTGGAAAATATGAATATTGCTAACGCCTCCACAGTGTAATTCAATGATGTTGATCTACATAAGGGACCCCTGGCATCAATGACATAGATCTACATAAAGGACCCCTGGCATCAATGACGTAGATCTACATAAAGGACCCCTGGCATCAATGACGTAGATCTACATAAAGGACCCCTGGCATCAATGACATAGATCTACATAAAGGACCCCTGGCATCAATGACGTAGATCTACATAAAGGACCCCTGGCATCAATGACATAGATCTACATAAAGGACCCCTGACATCAGTGACGTAGAACTACATGATGGACCCTGGCATCAATAACACAGATCTACATGAGGGACCCTGGCATCAATGACATAGATCTACATAAAAGACCCCTGGCATCAATGACGTAGATCTACATGATGGACCCTGGCATCAATAACACTGATCTACATGATGGACCCTGGCATCAATAACATAGATCTACATAAAAGACCCCTGGCATCAATGACGTAGATCTACAAAAGGGACCCCTGGCATCAATGACATAGATCTACATAAGGGACCCCTGGCATCAATGACATAGATCTACATAAGGGACCCCTGGCATCAATGACATAGATCTACATAAGGGACCCCTGGCATCAATGACATAGATCTACATGATGGACCCTGGCATCAGTAACATAGATCTACATGATGGACCCTGGCATTAATAACATAGATCTACATGATGGACCCTGGCATCAGTAACATAGATCTACATGATGGACCCTGGCATTAATAACATAGATCTACATGATGGACCCTGGCATTAATAACATAGATCTACATGATGGACCCTGGCATCAGTAACATAGATCTACATGATGGACCCTGGCATCAGTAACATAGATCTACATGATGGACCCTGGCATCAATAACACAGATCTACATGATGGACCCTGGCATCAGTAACATAGATCTACATGATGGACCCTGGCATTAATAACATAGATCTACATGATGGACCCTGGCATCAGTAACATAGATCTACATGATGGACCCTGGCATCAGTAACATAGATCTACATGATGGACCCTGGCATTAATAACATAGATCTACATGATGGACCCTGGCATTAATAACAGATCTACATGATGGACCCTGGCATCAATGACAGATCTACCTGAGGGACCCTTGGCATCAATAACATAGAGCTACATGATGGACCCTGGCATCAATAACACAGATCTACATGAGGGACCCTGGCATCAATAACACAGATCTACATGATGGACCTTGGCATCAATGACAGATCTACCTGAGGGACCTTTGGCATCAGTGACATAGATCTACCTGAGGGACCCTGGCATCAATGACAGATCTACCTTAGGGACCCCTGGCATCAATGACAGATCTACCTTAGGGACCCTGGCATCAATGACAGATCTACCTGAGGAACCCTGGCATCAATGACAGATTTACCTGAGGGACCCCTGGCATCAATGACATAGATCTACATAAGGGACCCCTGGCATCAATGACATAGATCTACATAAAGGACCCCTGGCATCAATGACGTAGATCTACATGAAGGACCCCTGGCATCAATGACGTAGAACTACATGATGGACCCTGGCATCAATAACACAGATCTACATGAGGGACCCTGGCATCAATGACATAGATCTACATAAAAGACCCCTGGCATCAATGACGTAGATCTACATGATGGACCCTGGCATTAATAACACAGATCTACATGATGGACCCTGGCATCAATAACATAGATCTACATAAAAGACCCCTGGCATCAATGACGTAGATCTACATAAGGGACCCCTGGCATCAATGACATAGATCTACATAAGGGACCCCTGGCATCAATGACATAGATCTACATAAGGGACCCCTGGCATCAATGACATAGATCTACATAAAGGACCCCTGGCATCAATGACGTAGATCTACATGATGGACCCTGGCATCAATAACACAGATCTACATGAGGGACCCTGGCATCAATAACACAGATCTACATGATGGACCCTGGCATCAATGACAGATCTACCTGAGGGACCCTTGGCATCAATAACATAGATCTACATGATGGACCCTGGCATCAATAACACAGATCTACATGATGGACCCTGGCATCAATGACAGATCTACCTGAGGGACCCTTGGCATCAATAACATAGATCTACATGATGGACCCTGGCATCAATAACACAGATCTACATGATGGACCCTGGCATCAATGACAGATCTACCTGAGGGACCCTTGGCATCAATAACATAGATCTACATGATGGACCCTGGCATCAATAACACAGATCTACATGAGGGACCCTGGCATCAATAACACAGATCTACATGATGGACCCTGGCATCAATGACAGCTCTACCTGAGGGACCTTTGCCATCAATGACATAGATCTACCTGAGGGACCCTGGCATCAATGACATAGATATACCTTAGGGACCCCTGGCATCAATGACAGATCTACCTTAGGGACCCTGGCATCAATGACAGATCTACCTGAGGAACCCTGGCATCAATGACAGATTTACCTGAGGGACCCCTGGCATCAATGACATAGATCTACCTAAGGGACCCTGGCATCAATGACATAGATCTACCTTAGGGACCCCTGGCATCAATGATGGATCTACCTTAGGGACCCTGGCATCAATGACAGATCTACCTGAGGGACCCCTGGCATCAGTGACATAGATCTACCTGAGGGACCCTGCCATCAATGACAGATCTACCTGAGGAACCCTGGCATCAATGACAGATCTACCTGAGGGACCCCTGGCATCAATGACATAGATCTACCTAAGGGACCCTGGCATCAATGACATAGATCTACCTTAGGGACCCCTGGCATCAATGATGGATCTACCTTAGGGACCCTGGCATCAATGACAGATCTACCTGAGGGACCCCTGGCATCAGTGACATAGATCTACCTGAGGGACCCTGGCATCAATGACATAGATCTGTCTGAGGGACCCTGGCATCAGTGACATAGATCTACCTTAGGGACCCTGGCATCAATGACAGATCTACCTGAGGAACCCTGGCATCAATGACATAGATCTACCTAAGGGACCCTGGCATCAGTGACATAGATCTACCTTAGGGACCCCTGGCATCAATGATGGATCTACCTTAGGGACCCCTGGCATCAATGACAGATCTACCTGAGGGACCCCTGGCATCAGTGACATAGATCTACCTGAGGGACCCGTGGCATCAATGACAGATTTACCTTAGGGACCCTGGCATCAATGACAGATCTACCTGAGGGACCCAGGCATCAATGACATAGATCTACCTGAGGAACCCTGGCATCAATAACATAGATCTACCTGAGTGACCCCTGGCATCAGTGACAGATCTACCTGAGGGACCCTGGATCAATGACAGATCTGAGGGACCCTGGCATCAATGACATAGATCTACCTGAGGGACCCCTGGCATCAATAACATAGATCTATCTGAGGGACCCCTGGCCTCAATGACATAGATCTACCTGAGGGACCCCTGGCATCAGTGACAGATCTACCTGAGGGACCCTGGCATCAGCGACAGATCTACCTGAGGAAACCTGACATCAATGACATAGATCTACCTGAGGGACCCCTGGCATCAATGACATAGATCTACCTGAGGGACCCCTGGCATCAGTGACAGATCTACCTGAGGGACCCTGGCATCAGTGACAGATCTACCTGAGGGACCCTGGCATCAGTGACAGATCTACCTGAGGGACCCTGGCATCAATGATATAGATCTACCTGAGGGACCCCTGGCATCAATGACATAATCTACCTGAGGGATCCCTGGCATCAGTGACAGATCTACCTGAGGGACCCTGGCGTCAGTGACAGATCTACCTGAGGGACCCCTGGCATCAATGACATATCTACCTGAGGGACCCTGGCATCAATGAAATAGATCTACCTGAGGGACCCCTGGCATCAATGACATAGATCTACCTTACAGACCCTGGCATCAATGACAGATCTACGTGAGGAACCCTGGCATCAATGACAGATCTACCTTAGGGACCCCTGGCATCAATGATGGATCTGCTTTAGGGACCCTGGCATCAATGACAGATCTACCTGAGGGACCCCTGGCATCAGTGACATAGATCTACCTGAGGGACCTTGGCATCAATGACAGATCTACCTTAGGGACCCCTGGCATCAATGACAGATCTACCTGAGGGACCCCTGGCATCAGTGACATAGATCTACCTGAGGGACCCCTGGCATCAATGACAGATCTACCTTAGGGACCCTGGCATCAATGACAGATCTACCTGAGGGACCCCTGGCATCAGTGACATAGATCTACCTGAGGGACCCTGGCATCAATAACATAGATCTGCCTGAGGGATCCTGGCATCAGTGACATAGATCTACCTTAGGGACCCCTGGCATCAATGATGGATCTACCTTAGGGACCCTGGCATCAATGACAGGTCTACCTCAGGGACCCCTGGCATCAATGACATAGATCTGCCTGAGGGATCCTGGCATCAGTGACATAGATCTACCTTATGGACCCTGGCATCAATGACAGATCTACCTTAGGGACCCTGGCATCAACGACAGATCTACTTGAGGTACCCTGGCATCAATGACAGATCTAACTTAGGGACCCTGGCATCAGTGACAGATCTACCTGAGGGACCCTGGCATCAATGACATAGATCTACCTGAGGGACCCTGGCATGAATGACATAGATCTACCTGAGGGACCCTGGCATCAATGATATAGATCTACCTGTGGGACCCCTGGCATCAGTGACAAAAACAACAGACATAGCCCCACTCCACAAAGGGGGCAGTAAAGCAACAAAGAACAAAGAACACAGACCAATAGCACTAACATCCCATATCATAAAAAATCTTTGAAAGGGTCCTAAGAAGCAAGATCACCACCCATCTAGAAACCCATCAGTTACACAACCCAGGGCAACATGGGTTTTAGAACAGTAACTCCTGTCTGTCTCAACTACTGGATCACTACGACAAGGTCCTAAATGCACTAGAAGACAAAAAGAATGCAGATGTAATATATACAGACTTTGCAAAGCCTTGCCGACAAGTGTGACCATGGCGTAATAAGCGCTAAAATGCGCTAAAGAAAGAATAACAGGAAAAGAAAATCGGTCGATGGATCTACATAATTTCCTCACTAACAGAACACAGAGTAGTCGTCAACAGAGTAAAGTCCGAGGCAGCTACGGTGAAAAGCTCTGTTCCACAAGGCACATACTAGCTCCCATCTTGTTCCTCATCCTCATATCCGACATAGACAAGGATGTCAGCCACAGCACCGTGTCTTCCTTTGCAGATGACACCGAATCTGCATGACAGTGTCTTCATTGCCCAGACACTGCAAGGCTCCAGGCGGACATCAACCAAATCTTTCAGTGGGCTGCAGAAAACAATATGAAGTTCAACGATGAGAAAATTTCAATTACTCCAGATATGGTAAACATGAAATTAAATCTTCATCAGAGTACAAAAAACAAATTCTGGCCACAAAATAGAGAAACACCAACGTCAAAGACCACCAGGGTGATTATGTGGATCTCACCTTCAAGGACATAACATTGTATCAGCTCATCTGCTGAAAAATGACAGATGGATAATGAGAACCCCCTTCAAAACTAGGGAGGGCCAAGCCCGATGACACTCTTCTGGGTCCACTTGTTGTTCTATCTGAGGCTGGAATATTGCTCTAACAGCACCTTTCAAGGCAGGTGAAATTGCCGACCTGAAATGTACAGAGAACTTTCACGCGCGCATAACGGAGATAAAACACCTCAATTATTGGGAGCGCTTGAGGTTCCTAAACCTGTATTCCCTGGAACGTAGGAGGGAGAGATACATGATTATATACACCTGGAAAATCCTAGAGGGACTAGTACCGAACTTGCACACGAAAATCACCCACTACGAAAGCAAAAGACTTGGCAGACGATGCACCATCCCCCCAATGAAAAGCAGGGGTGTCACTAGCACGTTAAGAGACCATACAATAAGTGTCAGGGGCCCGAGACTGTTCAACTGCCTCCCAGCACACATAAGGGGGATTACCAACAGACCCCTGGCAGTCTTCAAGCTGGCACTGGACAAGCACCTAAAGTCAGTTCCGGATCAGCCGGGCTGTGGCTCGTATGTTGGTTTGCGTGCAGCCAGCAGCAACAGCCTGGTTGATCAGGCTCTGATCCACCAGGAGGCCTGGTCTCAGACCGGGCCGCGGGGGCGTTGACCCCCGAAACTCTCTCCAGGTAAACTCTCCAGGAAGGACCCTGGCATCAGTGACATAGATCTACCTGAGGGACCCTGGCATCAGTGACATAGATCTACCTGAAGGACCCTGGCATCAGTGACATAGATCTACCTGAGGGACCCTGGCATCAGTGACATAGATCTACCTGAAGGACCCTGGCATCAGTGACATAGATCTACCTGAGGGACCCCTGGCATCAATGACAGATCTACCTGAGGGACCCTGGCATCAGTGACATAGATCTACCTGAAGGACCCTGGCATCAGTGACATAGCTCTACCTGAAGGACCCTGGCATCAGTGACATAGATCTACCTGAAGGACCCTGGCATCAGTGACATAGATCTACCTGAAGGACCCTGGCATCAGTGACATAGATCTACCTGAAGGACCCTGGCATCAGTGACATAGATCTACCTGAAGGACCCTGGCATCAGTGACATAGATCTACCTGAAGGACTGGCATCAGTGACATAGAATCTACCTGAGGACCTGGCATCAGTGACATAGATCTACCTGGGGGACCCTGGCATCAGACATAGATCTACCTGGGGAGGGACCTGGCATCAGTGACATAGTCTACCTGAGGGACCCTGGCATCAGTGACATAGATCTACCTGAGGGACCCCTGGCATCAGTGACATGATCTACCTGGGGGACCCTGGCATCAGTGACATGTCTACCTGAAGGGACCCTGGCATCAGTGACATAGATCTACTGAGAGGGAACCTGGCCCATCAGTGACATAGATCTACCTGAGGGCCCTGGCATCAGTGACATAGATCTACCTGAAGGACACTGGCATCAGTGACATAGATCTACCTGAAGGACCCTGGCATCAGTGACATAGATCTACCTGAGGGACCCTGGCATCAGTGACATAGATCTACCTGAAGGACCCCTGGCATCAGCACATAGATCTACCTGAAGGACCTGGCATCAGTGACATAGATCTACCTGAAGGGACCCTGGCATCAGTGACATAGATCTACCTGGGGCGGACCTGGCATCAGTGCATAGACTACCTGAAGGACCCTGGCATCAGTGACATAGATCTACCTGAAGGACCCTGGCATCAGTGACATAGATCTACCTGAGGGACCCTGGCATCAGTGACATAGATCTACCTGAAGGACCCTGGCATCAGTGACATAGATCTACCTGAAGGACCCTGGCATCAGTGACATAGATCTACCTGAAGGACCCTGGCATCAGTGACATAGATCTACCTGAGGGACCCTGGCATCAGTGACATAGATCTACCTGAGGGACCCTGGCATCAGTGACATAGATCTACCTGAGGGACCCTGGCATCAGTGACATAGATCTACCTGAGGGACCCTGGCATCAGTGACATAGATGTACCTGAGGGACCCTGGCATCAGTGACATAGATGTACCTGAGGGACCCTGGCATCAGTGACATAGATCTACCTGAAGGACCCTGGCATCAGTGACATAGATCTACCTGAGGGACCCTGGCATCAGTGACATAGATCTACCTGAAGGACCCTGGCATCAGTGACATAGATCTACCTGAGGGACCCTGAAGCACCCTTCAGTGACATAGATCTACCTGAAGGACCCTGGCATCAGTGACATAGATCTACCTGAAGGACCCTGGCATCATAGATGACCCTGGCATAGATCTACCTGAAGGACCCTGGCATCAGTGACATAGATCTACCTGAAAGACATAGATCCTGGCCCTGGCATCAGTGACATCTACCTGATGTACCTGAGGGACCCTGGCATCAGTGACATAGATCTACCTGAAGGACCCTGGCATCAGTGACATAGATCTACCTGAAGGACCCTGGCATCAGTGACATAGATCTACCTGAAGGACCCTGGCATCAGTGACATAGATCTACCTGAAGGACCCTGGCATCAGTGACATAGATCTACCTGAGGGACCCTGGCATCAGTGACATAGATCTACCTGAAGGACCCTGGCATCAGTGACATAGATCTACCTGAAGGACTCTGGCATCAGTGACATAGATCTACCTGAAGGACCCTGGCATCAGTGACATAGATCTACCTGAAGGACCCTGGCATCAGTGACATAGATCTACCTGAAGAACCCTGGCATCAGTGACATAGATCTACCTGAGGGACCCTGGCATCAGTGACATAGATCTACCTGAGGGACCCTGGCATCAGTGACATAGATCTACCTGAAGGACCCTGGCATCAGTGACATAGATCTACCTGAGGGACCCTGGCATCAGTGACATAGATCTACCTGAGGGACCCTGGCATCAGTGACATAGATCTACCTGAGGGACCCTGGCATCAGTGACATAGATCTACCTGAGGGACCCTGGCATCAGTGACATAGATCTACCTGAGGGACCCTGGCATCAGTGACATAGATCTACCTGAGGGACCCTGGCATCAGTGACATAGATCTACCTGAGGGACCCTGGCATCAGTGACATAGATCTACCTGAAGGACCCTGGCATCAGTGACATAGATCTACCTGAAGGACCCTGGCATCAGTGACATAGATCTACCTGAAGGACCCTGGCATCAGTGACATAGATCTACCTGAGGGACCCTGGCATCAGTGACATAGATCTACCTGAAGGACCCTGGCATCAGTGACATAGATCTACCTGAGGGACCCCTGGCATCAGTGACATAGATCTACCTGAAGGACCCTGGCATCAGTGATATAGATCTACCTGAGGGACCCTGGCATCAGTGACATAGATCTACCTGAGGGACCCCTGGCATCAGTGACATAGATCTACCTGAGGGACCCTGGCATCAGTGACATAGATCTACCTGAGGGACCCTGGCATCAGTGACATAGATCTACCTGAAGGACCCTGGCATCAGTGACATAGATCTACCTGCGGGACCCCTGGCATCAGTGACATAGATCTACCTGCGGGACCCCTGGCATCAGTGACATAGATCTACCTGAGGGACCCTGGCATCAGTGACATAGATCTACCTGCGGGACCCACCCCGGGCATCAGTGACATAGATCTACCTGAGGACCCTGGCATCAGTGACATAGATCTACCTGAGGGACCCTGGCATCAGTGACATAGATCTACATGAAGGACCCTGGCATCAGTGACATAGATCTACCTGAGGGACCCCCTGGCATCAGTGATATAGATCTACCTGAAGGACCCTGGCATCAGTGACATAAGATCTACCTGAGGACCCTGGCATCAGTGACATAGTCTACCTGAGGGACCCTGGCATCAGTGACATAGATCTACCTGAGGACCCTGGCATCAGTGATATAGATCTACCTAGAAGGACCCTGGCATCAGTGACATAGATCTACCTGAGGACCCTGGCATCAGTGACATAGATCTACCTGAGGGACCCTGGCATCAGTGACATAGATCTACCTGAGGGACCCTGGCATCAGTGACATAGATCACCTGGGGAGGGACCCTGGCATCAGTGACATGGAGATCTACCTGAAGGACCCTGGCATCAGTGACATGATCTACCTGAGGACCCCTGGCATCAGTGACATAGATCTACCTGAGGGACCCTGGCATCAGTGACATAGATCTACCTGGGGACCCTGGCATCAGTGACATAGATCTACCTGAGGACCTGGCATCAGTGACATAGATCTACCTGAGGGGACCTGGCATCAGTGACATAGATCTACCTGAGGGACCCTGGCATCAGTGACATAGATCTACCTGGGGGAAGGACCCTGGCATCAGTGACATAGATCTACCTGAGGACCTGGCATCAGTGATATAGATCTACCTGAGGACCTGGCATCAGTGACATAGATCTACCTGGGGGACCTGGCATCAGTGACATAGATCTACCTGAGGACCCTGGCATCAGTGACATAGATCTACCTGAAGGACCCTGGCATCAGTGACATAGATCTACCTGAGGACCCTGGCATCAGTGACATAGATCTACCTGGGGGAGGGGACCCTGCATCAGTGACATAGATCTACCTGAAGGGGACCCCTGGCATCAGTGACATAGATCTACCTGAGGACCCTGGCATCAGTGATATAGATCTACCTGAAGGGACCCTGGCATCAGTGATAGATCTACCTGAGGACCTGGCATCAGTGACATAGATCTACCTGAGGACCCTGGCATCAGTGACATAGATCTACCTGAAGGGACCCTGGCATCAGTGACATAGATCTACCTGAGGACCCTGGCATCAGTGACATAGATCTACCTGAAGGACCCTGGCATCAGTGACATAGATCTACCTGAGGACCCTGGCATCAGTGACATAGATCTACCTGAGGGACCCTGGCATCAGTGACATAGATCTACCTGAGGGACCCTGGCATCAGTGACATAGATCTGCCTGAAGGACCCTGGCATCAGTGACAGATCTACCTGAGGACCCTGGCATCAGTGACATAGATCTACCTGAGGGACCTGGCATCAGTGACATAGATCTACCGAGGACCCTGGCATCAGTGACATAGATCTACCTGAAGGACCCTGGCATCAGTGACATAGATCACCTGGAAGGACCCTGGCATCAGTGACATAGATCTACCTGAGGACCCTGGCATCAGTGACATAGATCTACCTGACCCTGGCATCAGTGACATAGATCTAACCTGAAGGACCCTGGCATCAGTGACATAGATCTACCTGAGGGGACCCTGGCATCAGTGACATAGATCACCTGAGGGACCTGGCATCAGTGACATAGATCTACCTGAGGACCCTGGCATCAGTGACATAGATCTACCTGAGGGACCCTGGCATCAGTGACATGATCTACCTGAGGACCTGGCATCAGTGTCATAGATCTACCTGAGGACCTGGCATCAGTGACATAGATCTACCTGAAGGACCCTGGCATCAGTGACATAGATCTACCTGAGGGACCCTGGCATCAGTGACATAGATCTACCTGAGGGACCCTGGCATCAGTGACATAGATCTACCTGAAGGACCCTGGCATCAGTGACATAGATCTACCTGAGGGACCCTGGCATCAGTGACATAGATCTACCTGAGGGACCCTGGCATCAGTGATGGGCAGATCTACCTGAGGGACCCTGGCATCAGTGACATAGATCTACCTGGGGGACCCTGGCATCAGTGACATAGATCTACCTGAGGACCCTGGCATCAGTGTCCATAGATCTACCTGAGGACCCTGGCATCAGTGACATAGATCTACCTGAGGGACCCTGGCATCAGTGACATAGATCTACCTGAGGACCCTGGCATCAGTGACATAAGATCTTACCTGACCGGGGACCCTGGCATCAGTGACATAGATCTACCTGAGGGACCCTGGCATCAGTGACATAGATCTACCTGAAGGGGACCCTGGCATCAGTAGCATAGATCACCCTGAGGGACCCTGGCATCAGTGACATAGATCACCTGGGGGAGGACCCTGGCATCAGTGACATGATCTACCTGAGGGACCCTGGCATCAGTGACATAGATCTACCTGAGGGACCTGGCATCAGTGACATAGATCTACCTGAGGGACCTGGCATCAGTGACATGGAGTCTACCTTAGGACCCTGGCATCAGTGACATAGATCTACCTGAAGGACCCTGGCATCAGTGACATAGATCTACCTGAGGGACCCTGGCATCAGTGACATAGATCTACCTGAGGACCCCTGGCATCAGTGACATAGATCTTACCTGAGGGACCTGGCATCCCAGTGACATAGATCTACCTGAAGGACCCTGGCATCAGTGACATAGATCTGCCCTGAGCTCATGACATAGATCTACCTGAGGACCTGGCATCAGTGACATAGTCTACCTGAAGGACTGGCATCAGTGACATAGATCTACCTGAGGGACCCTGGGCATCAGTGACATGGAGTCTACCTGAGGGACCCTGGCATCAGTGACATAGAGGGTCTACCTGAGGGACCCTGGCATCCAGTGACATAGATCTACCTGAAGGACCCTGCATCAGTGACCATAGATCTACCTGAGGGACCCTGGCATCAGTGACATAGATCTACCTGAGGACCCTGGCATCAGTGATATAGATCTACCTGAAGGACCCTGGCATCAGTGACATGATCTACCTGGGGACCCTGGCATCAGTGACATAGTCTACCTGAAGGACCTGGCATCAGTGATATAGATCTACCTGAGGACCCTGGCATCAGTGACATGATCTACCTGAGGACCCTGGCATCAGTGAGTATAGATCTACCTGAGGACCTGGCATCAGTGACATAGAGTCTACCTGAGGACCCTGGCATCAGTGACATAGATCTACCTGAGGACCCTGGCATCAGTGATATAGATCACCTGAGGGACCCTGGCATCAGTGACATAGACCTCCTAGCCCAGTATGACTACCTGAGGACCCCTGGCATCAGTGACATAGATCTACCTGAGGCCCTGGCATCTACTGGTCATAATCTACCTGAGGACCCTGGCTGTGCTGATCGAGGTGGCACAGTGCAGATCTACCTGAGGGACCCTGGATCAGTGACTCACCTGAGGACCCATCAGTGACATAGATCTACCTGAGGACCCTGACATAGATCTACCTGAGGGACCCTGGCATCAGTGACATAGATCTACCTGAGGGACCCTGGCATCAGTGACATAGATCTACCTGAAGGACCCTGGCATCAGTGACATCTTCCGCCGCTTCTTCCGTCCTTCAACAACAACAGTGAAAATTAATTCTGAATCTCCGTATCGTCGTTCTGAGAATTTATTATCTGGTGTTTATGGGTCGTTATCGAATTTGTTGTTGCTTATGTTGCTATTTATATTGTCATCTGGGTTATTAATGTATACACTCCTATTAACATGTTACTCTATATACACTCACTGATCTTAACATGTTACTCTATATACACTCACTGATCTTAACATGTTACTCTATATACACTCACTGATCTTAACATGTTACTCTATATACACTCACTGATCTTAACATGTTACTCTATATACACTCACTGATCTTAACATGTTACTTTATATACACTCACTTCTCTTAACATGTTACTCTATATACACTCACTTCTCTTAACATGTTACTCTATATACACTCACTGATCTTAACATGTTATTCTATATACACTCACTGATCTTAACATGTTACTCTATATACACTCACTGATCTTAACATGTTACTCTATATACACTCACTGATCTTAACATGTTACTTTATATACACTCACTTCTCTTAACATGTTACTCTATATACACTCACTTCTCTTAACATGTTACTCTATATACACTCACTTGTCTTAACATGTTACTCTATATACACTCACTTCTCTTAACATGTTACTCTATATACACTCACTGATCTTAACATGTTACTCTATATACACTCACTGATCTTAACATGTTACTCTATATACACTCACTGATCTTAACATGTTACTCTATATACACTCACTTCTCTTAACATGTTACTCTATATACACTCACTTGTCTTAACATGTTACTCTATATACACTCACTTCTCTTAACATGTTACTCTATATACACTCACTGATCTTAACATGTTACTCTATATACACTCACTTCTCTTAACATGTTACTCTATATACACTCACTTCTCTTAACATGTTACTCTATATACACTCACTTCTCTTAACATGTTACTCTATATACACTCACTTCTCTTAACATGTTACTCTATATACACTCACTTCTCTTAACATGTTACTCTATATACACTCACTTCTCTTAACATGTTACTCTATATACACTCACTTCTCTTAACATGTTACTCTATATACACTCACTTCTAACATATTTACTCTATATACACTCACTTCTCTTAACATGTTACTCTATATACACTCACTTCTCTTAACATGTTACTCTATATACACTCACTTGTCTTAACATGTTACTCTATATACACTCACTTCTCTTAACATGTTACTCTATATACACTCACTTGTCTTAACATGTTACTCTATATACACTCACTTTTCTTAACATGTTACTCTATATACACTCACTTGTCTTAACATGTTACTCTATATACACTCACTTGTCTTAACATGTTACTCTATATACACTCACTTCTTGTATAAAGTTTCTCTTATACATTTGTTTTATAAATTTCTCTCTCTCTCTCTCTCTCTCTCTCGCTCGCTCGCTCTCTCTCGCTCTCTCTCTCTCTCTCTCTCTCTCTCTCTCTCTCTCTCTCTCTTCCCTCTCACTCTCTCTCATCCTCTCTCTCTCTCTCCTTCTCGCTCTCCTCTCTCTCTCTCTCTCTCTCCTCTCTCTCTCTCTCTCTCTCTCTCGCTCTCCTCTCCTCCTCTCTCTCCTCTCTCTCTCTCTCTCTCTCCTCTCTCTCTCTCTCTCTCAGCTCTCTCTCTCTTCTCTCTCTCTCTCTCTCTCTCTCTCTCTCTCTCTCTCTCTCTCTCTCTCTCTCTCTCTCTCGCTCTCTCTCGCTCTCTCTCGCTCTCTCTCGCTCTCTCTCGCTCTCTCTCGCTCTCTCTCGCTCTCTCTCGCTCTCTCTCGCTCTCTCTCTCTCTCTCTCTCTCTCTCTCTCTCTCTCTCTCTCTCTCTCTCTCACACACACAGTGTTTGACAAGGTTAGGTTAAGGATCCCTGGCCTTATTGACAAGTTATTTACAAGATGAGGATTCCTAACTTTATTGACAGACTGAGAGCTGTTACCTACATCAGCTTATGTAAAAGCATTTTTAATGTTCTGAGACATACAAGTAAGGAACAGGATGAAGTTTGAGCCATCTGTGGGCCAGCATTTTCATTACAACCATTGGTACACTAAGAGAAAACACCATAAGTCTCCAGGGCCCAAGACTGTTTAACTGCCTTCCTCCATGCATAAGGAGAATTACCAATAGGCCTCTGGCTACCTTCAAGAGGGAGCTGGACAGATAATGTTGGTGCTACCGGGGGGGCCTGGTCTTGGACCGGGCCGTGGGGGCGTTGATACCCGGAATAGTCTCCAGGTAGTGATAAACAAGGACAGTGAGCTAGGTACCTGAGTTGAAGCAATGATAAGCAAGGACACGGACAGTAAAGATTGAAAGAATGGTTCAGTATAATAAATTATTTTTAGATCACATTAAGGTAAGGAAGCGTTTATGAAAAGTAGCTGGTAGATAGAGATGCTCTGGAGTTACCAGGTAGATAGAGGCTCTGGAGTAACCAAGTAGATAGAGAGGCTCTGGAGTTACCAGGTAGATAGAGGCTCTGGAGTAACCAAGTAGATAGAGAGGCTCTGGAGTAACCAGGTAGATAGAGAGGCTCTGGAGTTACCAAGTAGATAGAGAGGCTCTGGAGTAACCAGGTAGATAGAGAGGCTCTGGAGTTACCAAGTAGATAGAGAGGCTCTGGAGTTACCAGGTAGATAGAGAGGCTCTGGAGTAACCAGGTAGATAGAGAGGCTCTGGAGTTACCAGGTAGATAGAGAGGCTCTGGAGTTACCAGGTAGATAGAGAGGCTCTGGAGTAACCAGGTAGATAGAGAGGCTCTGGAGTTAACAAGTAGATAGAGAGGCTCTGGAGTTACCAGGTAGATAGAGAGGCTCTGGAGTAACCAGGTAGACAGAGAGGCTCTGGAGTTACCAGGTAGATAGAGAGGCTCTGGAGTAATCAGGTAGACAGAGAGGCTCTGGAGTAACCAGGTAGACAGAGAGGCTCTGGAGTAACCAGGTAGACAGAGAGGCTCTGGAGTTACCAGGTAGATAGAGGCTCTGGAGTTATCAGGTAGACAGAGAGGCTCTGGAGTAACCAGGTAGACAGAGAGGCTCTGGAGTAACCAGGTAGACAGAGAGGCTCTGGAGTAACCAGGTAGACAGAGAGGCTCTGGAGTAACCAGGTAGACAGAGAGGCTCTGGAGTAACCAGGTAGACAGAGAGGCTCTGGAGTAACCAGGTAGACAGAGAGGCTCTGGAGTAACCAGGTAGACAGAGAGGCTCTGGAGTTATCAGGTAGATAGAGGCTCTGGAGTTATCAGGTAGACAGAGAGGCTCTGGAGTTATCAGGTAGACAGAGAGGCTCTGGAGTAACCAGGTAGATAGAGAGGCTCTGGAGTAACCAGGTAGATAGAGAGGCTCTGGAGTAACCAGGTAGACAGAGAGGCTCTGGAGTTACCAGGTAGATAGGCTCTGGAGTTACCAGGTAGATAGAGGCTCTGGAGTTATCAGGTAGACAGAGAGGCTCTGGAGTTACCAGGTAGATAGGCTCTGGAGTTACCAGGTAGATAGAGAGGCTCTGGAGTAACCAGGTAGACAGAGAGGCTCTGGAGTAACCAGGTAGATAGAGAGGCTCTGGAGTAACCAGGTAGATAGAGAGGCTCTGGAGTAACCAGGTAGATAGAGAGGCTCTGGAGTAACCAGGTAGACAGAGAGGCTCTGGAGTAACCAGGTAGACAGAGGCTCTGGAGTAACCAGGTAGACAGAGAGGCTCTGGAGTAACCAGGTAGACAGAGAGGCTCTGGAGTAACCAGGTAGACAGAGGCTCTGGAGTAACCAGGTAGACAGAGAGGCTCTGGAGTAACCAGGTAGACAGAGAGGCTCTGGAGTAACCAGGTAGACAGAGGCTCTGGAGTAACCAGGTAGACAGAGAGGCTCTGGAGTAACCAGGTAGACAGAGAGGCTCTGGAGTAACCAGGTAGACAGAGGCTCTGGAGTAACCAGGTAGACAGGCTCTGGAGTAACCAGGTAGACAGAGAGGCTCTGGAGTAACCAGGTAGACAGAGGCTCTGGAGTAACCAGGTAGACAGAGAGGCTCTGGAGTTACCAGGTAGATAGAGGCTCTGGAGTTATCAGGTAGACAGAGAGGCTCTGGAGTTACCAGGTAGATAGAGGCTCTGGAGTTATCAGGTAGACAGAGAGGCTCTGGAGTAACCAGGTAGACAGAGAGGCTCTGGAGTTACCAGGTAGATAGAGGCTCTGGAGTTATCAGGTAGACAGAGAGGCTCTGGAGTTACCAGGTAGATAGGCTCTGGAGTTACCAGGTAGACAGAGAGGCTCTGGAGTAACCAGGTAGACAGAGAGGCTCTGGAGTAACCAGGTAGACAGAGAGGCTCTGGAGTAACCAGGTAGACAGAGAGGCTCTGGAGTAACCAGGTAGACAGAGAGGCTCTGGAGTAACCAGGTAGACAGAGAGGCTCTGGAGTAACCAGGTAGACAGAGAGGCTCTGGAGTAACCAGGTAGACAGAGAGGCTCTGGAGTAACCAGGTAGATAGAGAGGCTAGAGTTATCAGGTAGATACAGAGGCTCTGGAGTAACCAGGTAGACAGAGAGGCTCTGGAGTAACCAGGTAGATAGAGAGGCTCTGGAGTTACGAGGTAGATAGAGAGGCTCTGGAGTTACCAGGTAGATAGAGAGGCTCTGGAGTTACCAGGTAGATAGAGAGGCTCTGGAGTTACCAGGTAGATAGAGAGGCTCTAGAGTTATCAGGTAGATAGAGAGGCTCTGGAGTAACCAGGTAGATAGAGAGGCTCTGGAGTAACCAGGTAGATAGAGAGGCTCTGGAGTAACCAGGTAGATAGAGAGGCTCTGGAGTTATCAGGTAGATAGAGAGGCTCTGGAGTTACCAGGTAGATAGGCTCTGGAGTTATCAGGTAGATAGAAAGGCTCTGGAGTTATCAGGTAGATAGGCTCTGGAGTTATCAGGTAGATAGAAAGGCTCTGGAGTTATCAGGTAGATAGAGAGCCTCTGGAGTTATCAGGTAGATAGAGAGCCTCTGGAGTTATCAGGTAGATAGAGAGGCTCTGGAGTTATCAGGTAGATAGGCTCTGGAGTTATCAGGTAGATAGAAAGGCTCTGGAGTTATCAGGTAGATAGAGAGCCTCTGGAGTTATCAGGTAGATAGAGAGCCTCTGGAGTTATCAGGTAGATAGAGAGCCTCTGGAGTTATCAGGTAGATAGAGAGGCTCTGGAGTTATCAGGTAGATAGAGAGGCTCTGGAGTTATCAGGTAGATAGAGAGCCTCTGGAGTTATCAGGTAGATAGAGAGCCTCTGGAGTTATCAGGTAGATAGATAGGCTCTGGAGTTATCAGGTAGATAGATAGGCTCTGGAGTTATCAGGTAGATAGAGAGGCTCTGCAGTTACCAGGTAGATAGAGAGACTCTGGAGTTATCAGGTAGATAGATAGGCTCTGGAGTTATCAGGTAGATAGATAGGCTCTGGAGTTATCAGGTAGATAGAGAGGCTCTGCAGTTACCAGGTAGATAGAGAGACTCTGGAGTTATCAGGTAGATAGAGAGGCTCTGCAGTTACCAGGTAGATAGAGAGACTCTGGAGTTATCAGGTAGATAGAGAGGCTCTGGAGTTATCAGGTAGATAGATAGGCTCTGGAGTTATCAGGTAGATAGATAGGCTCTGGAGTTATCAGGTAGATAGATAGGCTCTGGAGTTATCAGATAGATAGATAGGCTCTGGAGTTATCAGGTGATAGATAGGCTCTGGAGTTATCAGGTAGATAGAGAGGCTCTGGAGTAACCAGGTAGATAGAGAGGCTCTATAGTAACCAGGTAGATAGAGAGGCTCTGGAGTAACCAGGTAGATAGAGAGGCTCTGGAGTTATCAGGTAGATAGAGAGGCTCTGGAGTTATCAGGTAGATAGATAGGCTCTGGAGTTATCAGGTAGATAGATAGGCTCTGGAGTTATCAGGTAGATAGATAGGCTCTGGAGTTATCAGGTAGATAGAGAGGCTCTGGAGTAACCAGGTAGATAGAGAGGCTCTATAGTAACCAGGTAGATAGAGAGGCTCTGGAGTAACCAGGTAGATAGAGAGGCTCTGGAGTTATCAGGTAGATAGAGAGGCTCTGGAGTTATCAGGTAGATAGAGAGGCTCTGGAGTTATCAGGTAGATAGATAGGCTCTGGAGTTATCAGGTAGATAGATAGGCTCTGGAGTTATCAGGTAGATAGATAGGCTCTGGAGTTATCAGATAGATAGATAGGCTCTGGAGTTATCAGGTGATAGATAGGCTCTGGAGTTATCAGGTAGATAGAGAGGCTCTGGAGTAACCAGGTAGATAGAGAGGCTCTATAGTAACCAGGTAGATAGAGAGGCTCTGGAGTAACCAGGTAGATAGAGAGGCTCTGGAGTTATCAGGTAGATAGAGAGGCTCTGGAGTTATCAGGTAGATAGAGAGGCTCTGGAGTTATCAGGTAGATAGATAGGCTCTGGAGTTATCAGGTAGATAGAGAGGCTCTGGAGTAACCAGGTAGATAGATAGGCTCTGGAGTTATCAGGTAGATAGAGAGGCTCTGGAGTTATCAGGTAGATAGAGAGGCTCTGGAGTAACCAGGTAGATAGAGAGGCTCTATAGTAACCAGGTAGATAGAGAGGCTCTGGAGTAACCAGGTAGATAGAGAGGCTCTGGAGTTATCAGGTAGATAGAGAGGCTCTGGAGTTATCAGGTAGATAGAGAGGCTCTGGAGTTATCAGGTAGATAGATAGGCTCTGGAGTTATCAGGTAGATAGATAGGCTCTGGAGTTATCAGGTAGATAGATAGGCTCTGGAGTTATCAGATAGATAGATAGGCTCTGGAGTTATCAGGTGATAGATAGGCTCTGGAGTTATCAGGTAGATAGAGAGGCTCTGGAGTAACCAGGTAGATAGAGAGGCTCTATAGTAACCAGGTAGATAGAGAGGCTCTGGAGTAACCAGGTAGATAGAGAGGCTCTGGAGTTATCAGGTAGATAGAGAGGCTCTGGAGTTATCAGGTAGATAGAGAGGCTCTGGAGTTATCAGGTAGATAGATAGGCTCTGGAGTTATCAGGTAGATAGAGAGGCTCTGGAGTAACCAGGTAGATAGATAGGCTCTGGAGTTATCAGGTAGATAGAGAGGCTCTGGAGTTATCAGGTAGATAGAGAGGCTCTGGAGTAACCAGGTAGATAGAGAGGCTCTATAGTAACCAGGTAGATAGAGAGGCTCTGGAGTAACCAGGTAGATAGAGAGGCTCTGGAGTTATCAGGTAGATAGAGAGGCTCTGGAGTTATCAGGTAGATAGAGAGGCTCTGGAGTTATCAGGTAGATAGAGAGCCTCTGGAGTTATCAGGTAGATAGATAGGCTCTGGAGTTATCAGGTAGATAGATAGGCTCTGGAGTTATCAGATAGATAGATAGGCTCTGGAGTTATCAGGTAGATAGATAGGCTCTGGAGTTATCAGGTAGATGGGCTCTGGAGTTATCAGGTAGATAGTTCCAGATACTGGGTCCTTTCATGCACATTAAGTTTTTGCAGAGATTAAGCTGGACACGAGGAATATAATAGAGATTGTTGCGTCTAGTACTGTGTGTATGATTTGTGTTTCAGCTGTCAAGGAAGTGTCTCAGGCCAGGACTGGTGTTAAAATTTATTATTCTGTATTTGTAGTATGTACAGTAGCATGAGCGAATGTTACGTATATTGAGAAGGTGTAGGCTTTGAAGACTGGTACAGTGTGTTGTCTGATGGTAGACTGAAGACTGGTACAGTGTGTTGTCTGATGGTAGACTGAAGACTGGTACAGTGTGTTGTCTGGTGGTAGACTGAAGACTGGTACAGTGTGTTGTCTGGTGGTAGACTGAAGACTGGTACAGTGTGTTGTCTGGTGGTAGACTGAAGACTGGTACAGTGTGTTGTCTGGTGGTAGACTGAAGACTGGTACAGTGTGTTGTCTGGCGGTAGACTGAAGACTGGTACAGTGTGTTGTCTGGCAGTAGACTGAAGACTGGTACAGTGTGTTGTCTGGTAGTAGACTGAAGACTGGTACAGTGTGTTGTCTGGCAAGAGACTGAAGACTGGTACAGTGTGTTGTCTGGCAGTAGACTGAAGACTGGTACAGTGTTGTCTGGTGGTAGACTGAAGACTGGTATAGTGTGTTGTCTGGCAGTAGACTGAAGATTGGTACAGTGTGTTGTCTGGCAGTAGACTGAAGACTGGTACAGTGTGTTGTCTGGTGGTAGACTGAAGACTGGTATAGTGTGTTGTCTGGTAGTAGACTGAAGACTGGTGCAGTGTGTTGTCTGGCAGTAGACTGAAGACTGGTACAATATGTTGTCTGGCAGTAGACTGAAGACTGGTACAGTGTGTTGTCTGGCAGTAGACTGAAGACTGGTACAGTGTGTTGTCTGGCAGTAGACTGAAGATTGGTACAGTGTGTTGTCTGGCAGTAGACTGAAGACTGGTACAGTGTGTTGTCTGGCAGTAGACTGAAGACTGGTACAGTGTGTTGTCTGGCAGTAAACTGAACACTGGTACAGTGTGTTGTCTGGCAGTAGACTGAACACTGGTACAGTGTGTTGTCTGGCAGTAGACTGAAAACTGGTACAGTGTGTTGTCTGGCAGTAGACTGAAGACTGGTACAGTGTGTTGTCTGGCAGTAGACTGAAGACTGGTACAGTGTGTTGTCTGGCGGTAGACTGAAGACTGGTACAGTGTGTTGTCTGGCAGTAGACTGAACACTGGTACAGTGTGTTGTCTGGCAGTAGACTGAAAACTGGTACAGTGTGTTGTCTGGCAGTAGACTGAAGACTGGTACAGTGTGTTGTCTGGCAGTAGACTGAAGACTGGTACAGTGTGTTGTCTGGTGGTAGACTGAAGACTGGTACAGTGTTTTGTCTGGCAGTAGACTGAAGACTGGTACAGTGTGTTGTCTGACAGTAGACTGAAGACTGGTACAGTGTGTTGTCTGGCAGTAGGCTGAAGACTGGTACAGTGTGTTGTCTGGTGGTAGACTGAAGACTGGTACAGTGTGTTGTCTGATGGTAGACTGAAGACTGTTACAATGTGTTGTCTGGCAGTAGACTGAAGACTGGTACAGTATGTTGTCTGGCAGTAGACTGAAGACTGGTACAGTGTGTTGTCTGGCAGGAGACTGAACACTGGTACAGTGTGTTGTCTGGTAGTAGACTGAAGACTGGTACAGTGTGTTGTCTGGCAGTAGACTGAAGACTGGTACAGTGTGTTGTCTGGTAGTAGACTGAAGACTGGTACAGTGTGTTGTCTGGTGGTAGACTGAAGACTGTTACAGTGTGTTGTCTGGCAGTAGACTGAAGACTGGTACAGTGTGTTGTCTGGTAGTAGACTGAAGACTGGTACAGTGTGTTGTCTGGCAGGAGACTGAAGACTGGTACAGTGTGTTGTCTGGTAGTAGACTGAAGACTGGTACAGTGTGTTGTCTGGCAGGAGACTGAAGACTGGTACAGTGTGTTGTCTGGTGGTAGACTGAAGACTGGTACAGTGTGTTGTCTGATGGTAGACTGAAGACTGTTACAGTGTGTTGTCTGGCAGTAGACTGAAGACTGGTACAGTATGTTGTCTGGCAGTAGACTGAAGACTGGTACAGTGTGTTGTCTGGCAGGAGACTGAACACTGGTACAGTGTGTTGTCTGGCAGTAGACTGAAGACTGGTACATTGTGTTGTCTGGCAGTAGACTGAAGACTGGTACAGTGTGTTGTCTGGTAGTAGACTGAAGACTGGTACAGTGTGTTGTCTGGCAGTAGACTGAAGACTGGTACAGTGTGTTGTCTGGTAGTAGACTGAAGACTGGTACAGTGTGTTGTCTGGTGGTAGACTGAAGACTGTTACAGTGTGTTGTCTGGCAGTAGACTGAAGACTGGTACAGTGTGTTGTCTGGTAGTAGACTGAAGACTGGTACAGTGTGTTGTCTGGCAGGAGACTGAAGACTGGTACAGTGTGTTGTCTGGTAGTAGACTGAAGACTGGTACAGTGTGTTGTCTGGCAGGAGACTGAAGACTGGTACAGTGTGTTGTCTGGTGGTAGACTGAAGACTGGTACAGTGTGTTGTCTGGTAGTAGACTGAAGACTGGTACAGTGTGTTGTCTGGTGGTAGACTGAAGACTGGTACAGTGTGTTGTCTGGTTGTAGACTGAAGACTGGTACAGTGTGTTGTCTGGCAGTAGACTGAAGACTGGTACAGTGTGTTGTCTGGTGGTAGACTGAAGACTGGCACAGAGTGTTGTCTGGTAGTAGACTGAAGACTGGTACAGTGTGTTGTCTGGTGGTAGACTGAAGACTGGCACAGAGTGTTGTCTGGTAGTAGACTGAAGACTGGTACAGTGTGTTGTCTGGTGGTAGACTGAAGACTGGCACAGAGTGTTGTCTGGTAGTAGACTGAAGACTGGTACAGTGTGTTGTCTGGTGGTAGACTGAAGACTGGCACAGAGTGTTGTCTGGTGGTAGACTGAAGACTGGCACAGAGTGTTGTCTGGCAGTAGACTGAAGACTGGTACAGTGTGTTGTCTGGCAGTAGACTGAAGACTGGTACACTGTGTTGTCTGGCAGTAGACTGAAGACTGGTACAGTGTGTTGTCTGGTAGTAGACTGAAAACTGGTACAGTGTGTTGTCTGGCAGTAGACTGAAGACTGGTACAGTGTGTTGTCTGGCAGTAGACTGAAGACTGGTACAGTGTATTATCTGGCAGTAGACTGAAGACTGGTAGAGTGTGTTGCCTGGCAGTGGATAGAAGACTGGAACAGTGTGTTGTCTGGCAGTAGACTGAAGACTGGTACAGTGTGTTGTCTGGCAGTAGACTGAAGACTGGTACAGTATGTTTTCTGGTAGTAGACTGAAGACTGGTACAATGTGTTGTCTGGCAGTAGACTGAAGACTGGTACAGTGTTTTGTTTGGTGGTAGACTGAAGACTGGTACAGTGTGTTGTCTGACAGTAGATTGAAGACTGGAACAGTGTGTTGTCTGGCAGTAGACTGAAGAGTGGTACAGTGTGTTGTCTGGCAGTAGACTGAAGACTGGTACAGTGTGTTGTCTGACAGTAGACTGAAGACTGGTACAGTGTGTTGTCTGACAGTAGACTGAAGACTGGTACAGTGTGTTGTCTGACAGTAGACTGAAGACTGGTACAGTGTGTTGTCTGGCAGTAGACTGAAGACTGGTACAGTGTGTTGTCTGACAGTAGACTGAAGACTGGTACAGTGTGTTGTCTGGCAGTAGACTGAAGACTGGTACAGTGTGTTGTCTGACAGTAGACTGAAGACTGGTACAGTGTGTTGTCTGACAGTAGACTGAAGACTGGTACAGTGTGTTGTCTGACAGTAGACTGAAGACTGGTACAGTGTGTTGTCTGACAGTAGACTGAAGACTGGTACAGTGTGTTGTCTGACAGTAGACTGAAGACTGGTACAGTGTGTTGTCTGACAGTAGACTGAAGACTGGTACAGTGTGTTGTCTGACAGTAGACTGGGTGATCATTCGTACTGCTGTTGTCTGTTGTGTTATTATTGGCTTGAAGTGATTTGTTGTTGTGGATCCCCAGGCACTAATAGTGTAGTTGATGTAGTGATATATTAGAGAATAGTATAATCGTAAGTAGTATTTGAGGTACATAGTAAACTATCTTGGAGAGAATAACAACTGTCTTGGACACTATTTTTGTAAAGTGTTGAATGTGGATGTTATATTTGAAGTTGTTGTCAAGGAACAAAAATTTTCCTTCATTTTGTTTATCAGTGGAAGAACTCTTAATATTAACGTTTAGTTGGACGTTTGTAGAAGCTTTTGTTAATGTTAAGTGTGAGTTTATTGGTTGTCATCCAGGTTGATATTTTTAAGAGGTGTTAATTAATAATGTTGAAGGAATTTAGATTTGAGTGGGAGATGACACAAGTTGTGTCATCAACAAAGAGAACAGACAGGTCTAAGTTGAGATTATTGTATCTCATAAATGTCAACCTGTGACCCAGTCAAACTTTGTTACTATTTAACTTCATTACCTAACATAATACTACATTCTACTGATTACGCAGCAACACAGTAAATGACCATATGACCTGTCTTTGTAATACTCATTTGTACTAAATTTTTATCTGTTTACAATAATTTTTGTACCCCTACCGTATTACAGAATGGATATAAATGCACTTGAAAACGTACAGAGGAGGATGACAAAGTTGATCCCATGTATCAGAAACCTTCCCTATGAGGATAGACTATGGGCCCTGAATCTGCACTCTCTAGAAAGACGTAGAATTAGGGGGGATATGATTGAGGTGTATAAATGGAAGACAGGAATAAATAAAGGGGATGTAAATAGTGTGCTGAAAATATCTAGCCTAGACAGGACTCGCAGCAATGGTTTCAAGTTGGAAAAATTCAGATTCAGGAAGGATATAGGAAAGTACTGGTTTGGTAATAGAGTTGTGGATGAGTGGAACAAACTCCCGAGTACAGTTATAGAGGCCAGAACGTTGTGTAGCTTTAAAAATAGGTTGGATAAATACATGAGTGGATGTGGGTGGGTGTGAGTTGGACCTGATAGCTTGTGCTACCAGGTCGGTTGCCGTGTTCCTCCCTTAAGTCAATGTGACCTGACCTGACTAGGTTGGGTGCATTGGCTTAAGCCGGTAGGAGACTTGGACCTGCCTCGCATGGGCCATTAGGCCTTTTGCAGTGTTCCTTCGTTCTTATGTTCTTATGTTAATCTTAAGTTAATTTTAAGCTGCCCATAATACTCTGCATACAAGGAACTTTGGCATGTTGCACTTTAATAACTGTATTCCTTGTACTTCTCTGTATCATGGAAGACAGGTATACAATACCGACAAGATGAAAGTTAAGACACATGTGCAACATCTGGGTAACTTTATTGTAGACGTTTCGCCATCCAGTGGCTTTATCAATATAGATTGTTCTTCGTATTTATGTCCAAGAATCTGGATTGATAAAGCCACTGGAGGGCGAAACGTCTACAATAAAGATACCCAGATGTTGCACATGTGTCTTAACTTTCATCTCTGTATCATGTTCAAATAAATAAATAAATAAATAAATATATTGGAAGATGAACATTAAAATGGTATAAAATACCGACAGATTGTTAGGTAAGACACATATGCAACAGTTAGGTATCTTTATTTAGAAACGTTTCGCCTACATAGTAGGCTTCTTCAGTCAAGTACAGAAAAGTTGATAGAAGCAGAAGATACTTGAAGACGATGTAATCAGTCCATCACCCTTAAAGTTTTGAGGTGGTCAGTCCCTCAGTCTGGAGAAGAGCATTGTTCCATAGTATGAAACAACTTTAAGGGTGATGGACTGATTACATCGTCTTCAAGTATCTTCTGCTTCTATCAACTTTTCTGTACTTGACTGAAGAAGCCTACTATGTAGGCGAAACGTTTCGAAATAAAGATACCTAACTGTTGCATATGTGTCTTACCACATATTGGAAGATCATTGATGAATAACGATGAAAACAAAGGTCCAGTGACACAGCCCTGGGGGACCCCTGTGTTGATACGTCACAAGTTAGTTATTTAGGTACAGATGCACATAAGTACTATTATCATACATAGTTTAACATTTGTGTAAATTACCCACCAGGATAACACAAAAAAGTGAAAAAAATTGACTTATTGCCATTGTTGTCGTTGTTGAGGAGGTTGTGACCTTGATGGAGACATACTAGTGTTTATTAAGATAGAACCATTGTCGTTGTTGAGGAGGTTGTGACCTTGATGGAGACATACTAGTGTTTATTAAGATAGAACCATTGTCGTTGTTGAGGAGGTTGTGACCTTGATGGAGACATACTAGTGTTTATTAAGATAGAACCATTGTCGTTGTTGAGGAGGTTGTGACCTTGATGGAGACATACTAGTGTTTATTAAGATAGAACCATTGTCGTTGTTGAGGAGGTTGTGACCTTGATGGAGACATACTAGTGTTTATTAAGATAGAACCATTGTCGTTGTTGAGGAGGTTGTGACCTTGATGGAGACATACTAGTGTTTATTAAGATAGAACCATTGTCGTTGTTGAGGAGGTTGTGACCTTGATGGAGACATGCTAGTGTTTATTAAGATAGAACCATTGTCGTTGTTGAGGAGGTTGTGACCTTGACGGAGACATACTAGTGTTTATTAAGATAGAACCATTGTCGTTGTTGAGGAGGTTGTGACCTTGACGGAGACATACTAGTGTTTATTAAGATAGAACCATTGTCGTTGTTGAGGAGGTTGTGACCTTGATGGAGACATACTACTGTTTATTAAGATAGAACTTTATATATGCCAGTGCATGAGCTCTCGTACCTTAATGTTGAAGATATAAAGTGTTGTTTTGTCTACTGTCTTCAAACTTTACTAAAGTCAACAAAGAGGCCTAGTAGATATTCATTATTTTGAAAAACTGGCCTGGTGGCTAAAGCTCCCGCTTCACACACGGAGGGCCCGGGTTCGATTCCCGGCGGGTGGAAACATTTCGACACGTTTCCTTACACCTATTGTCCTGTTCACCTAGCAGCAAATAGGTACCTGGGTGTTAGTCGACTGGTGTGGGTCGCATCCTGGGGGACAAGATTAAGGACCCCAATGGAAATAAGTCAGACAGTCCTCGATGACGCACTGACTTTCTTGGGTTATCCTGGGTGGCTAACCCTCCGGGGTTAAAAATCCGAACGAAATCTTATCTCTTAAAGTAAATCCAGCATTTTTATAATGGCATCATTTGTTTACATCTGGTCTGAGCCTAAACTGGCAGAAGTTGAGTGTGTTGAGTCATGCCAGGAAGAATATAGTCTCTTGTGACTTGAGTGTGTTGAGTCATGCCAGGAAGAATATAGTCTCTTGTGACTTGAGTGTGTTGAGTCATGCCAGGAAGAATATAGTCTCTTGTGACTTGAGTGTGTTGAGTCATGCCAGGAAGAATATAGTCTCTTGTGACTTGAGTGTGTTGAGTCATGCCAGGAAGAATATAGTCTCTTGTGGCTTAAGTGTGTTGAGTCATGCCAGGAAGAATATAGTCTCTTGTGGCTTAAGTGTGTTGAGTCATGCCAGGAAGAATATAGTCTCTTGTGACTTGAGTATGTTGAGTCATGCCAGGAAGAATATAGTCTCTTGTGACTTGAGTGTGTTGAGTCATGCCAGGAAGAATATAGTCTCTTGTGGCTTAAGTTTTGGATGATTCTGGATAACATTTGTAAGTTAGATATTGGTCTAGGAGGTCTGGTCTGAGACCATCCCATTCCTGAAGAACGTTTCCAGAGGTCAATGCCCCCACAGGCCAGGTCCAAGATCTGCCTCCTGGAGGATCAAGACTGATCAAACGGCTGTTACTGCTGGCCACACTCAGTCCAAAGTACGAACCACAGCCTGGTTGTTGTGTCCCAGACCACGGTGTTGTTACCAGCTGTAAGAGAGTACCATCTGGCAGACTATGGTGTGTTGTTACCAGCTGTGAGAGAGTACCATCTGGCAGACTATGGTGTGTTGTTACCAGCTGTGAGAGAGTACCATCTGGCAGACTATGGTGTGTTGTTACCAGCTGTGAGAGAGTACCATCTGGCAGACTATGGTGTGTTGTTACCAGCTGTGAGAGAGTACCATCTGGCAGACTATGGTGTGTTGTTACCAGCTGTGAGAGAGTACCATCTGGCAGACTCGGTTGTGTACCAGACCACAGTGTTGTTACTTTTATACATATACACACTTGGGGTGAGTATAATACCGAGCATATCTGAGGCGCACATCAACCAAGTAACTGCTGCAGCATATGGGCGCCTGGCAAATCTGAGAATAGTATTCCGACATTTCAGTAAGGAATCGTTCAAGACTCTGAATACCGTGTACGTTAGGCCCATATTGGAGTATGCAGCACTAGTTTGGATCCCTCACCTGGCCAGACACGTCAGGAAATTAGAGAAAGTGCAAAGGTTTGCAACGAGACTAGTCCTGGAGCTAAGGGCCATGTCCTACGAGGAGAGGTTGAGAGAAATCAACCTGACTACACTGGAGGACAGGAGAGAGAGAGGGGGATATGATAACATAAAATACTGAGAGGAATCGATAAGGATAGAGACAGGATGTTCCAGAGATAGGACACAGCAACAAGGGGTCACAATTGTGACGCCTTGTTTCTGTGTCCCAAAGAGGCAGAGCCAGGAGCTATGAATCAACCCCTGCAGCCACAAATAGGTGGGTGCACACAAACTATACAGTGGAACATCGGTTGTCGAATGCGCTGTTTCTCAAACAAATCTGTTTTCAAACAAGGAATTAAAGAAAATGTCCTGGTTTTCGTACATTCTCTTGGTTGTCAACCGGCAACGCTCCCAAGGTCGGAGAATTTAATAAAAGTTATGTTTTATTATGAAATAACAGAGAATCGTTTTCCAAAGGTAATGAAACCAAAAGTACGAAATTTGATGGAAAACTTAAAGAATTACGCTACCGCAAATTTAGCGGCCTTGGCGATGTTTATTCATCGGCGATTTCGGCCATTTTTGAGCCCTGTTTTCGGCCAATTCCATTGTTACAGTCGACCAAAGTCATAGCTATTTCGCTTGAACTTCTTCCATTCTATTGACTGAGTCCCCTCAAGGAAGGTTCCTTGATGTTGGTGAGGGGCTCTTGATTTGGGGAATTGGATCTGTGCTCCGGTTCCCTGAATTAAGCCTGAATACCTTCCACATTCTCCCCCCTCCCACAGGCACTGTATAATCCTACGGGTTTAGCGCTCCCCCTTGATTATAATAATATTGACCGAGTACAAGAAACTGCCCATTTACCTATTTCAGCTACCCAGTTAAGTGATCTGAAATTACTAATCTGGCCAGTTTTACACAAAATTACTAATCTGGCCAGTTTTACACAAAATTACTAATCTGGCCAGTTTCACACAAAATTACTAATCTGGCCAGTTTTACACAAAATTACTAATCTGGCCAGTTTTACACAAAATCTGGCCAGTTTCACACAAAATTACTAATCTGGCCAGTTTTACACAAAATTACTAATCTGGCCAGTTTTACACAAAATTACTAATCTGGCCAGTTTTACACAAAATTACTAATCTGGCCAGTTTTACACAAAATTACTAATCTGGCCAGTTTTACACAAAATTACTAATCTGGCCAGTTTCACACAAAATTACTAATCTGGCCAGTTTTACACAAAATTACTAATCTGGCCAGTTTTACACAAAATTACTAATCTGGCCAGTTTTACACAAAATTAAAGAAGTGGCAATTTCAAGACAGGGTCCAGAATAAACAATGGAAACAGTCCTGGCACTAAAATAACATTTTCTCTGTTCATTAGTCAGGTCTCCAGGCTCCTCTTATATTACTCTTGCTTTCCATTTTGAATTTGTATTCACACAAAAATTAGAATAATTACTGTTATTCAGACTACTGCATAATTGTAATGTATGAATATTATCAACGCATTCGTGAATGCATATTAAACGCAGCAGCTGATGTGTATTGGACGCGTGACATGATTTGTTTACTGTTTTGCAAATGGGCAAAAAAATCGAACATTTCCGCTACTTCGAGAGTAATTTTAAGCTACGTTTAGTCTGTAAACCATTCAAAATCATGTTTATTTTTATAATGTATCTTCCATTCTATCAAATAAGACCAAGAAAACGAGAATACAACCAGAAATACCATACAAAAATACATCACAAAGTCGCGTTTTAAACGTTTTTATCTCATGCACTGTGTGCTGCAAGATTTTTTTTATACTGCGCACACTGGCCATACAGACCCATTCTCTCACATGTAGGTCTAATAACTTTCTCCTGCAAGATTTGAAGCCGCTAGAAAGGTCCATATAAAGTATTAAAAATTTGTGGGAAAGTTGACTACCTCGTAGAAGTCAAGGGGAAACCTAAGCTTTATCATATCAACACCATTAGTTCTCCTCTGACATGTAAGAGGCAGTTAAATTTTCATTTACTGTACAGTATTTCAGTTAGATTTTCATTTAGTATTCATTTTTTTCAGTTTCCCTCTGCTGTATAATTTTATACATTGTTTTATGTAGTAAATGCATTAATAAATTATTATACTCTTATTTGGGGTCTGGAATGAATTAATTCTATTTACACCATTCTTTATAGGAAAAATTGCTTCGAGTGTCGTCCATTTTGATTGTCGAGCCGACATCTGGAACGAATTAAGTTCGACAACCGAGGTTTTACTGTATTTCGTAATATTTTTGTTGATGTACAAGACCAAGCAGAGGGTGCGCTGTATTAAGTCTGTTTACAGATTCCTGGCCTCTAGAACCAGTGTGTTAATAGCCTAGAAAACCTTTATTAGACGACTTTTGACTCCCATTTAAGGCGAAACCTTGCACTTCACCATCATATACATCCCAATCATACCTCCTCTTGAAACTGCATAATAAATGTAAAATACGACGCTAGTAGTATCAAGTCCTGGACGGAAGCCATAGTGTTCCTCTTGTAAATATCACAATAACGCACATGTCTCGCATTTCGCACGGCATCTGAGTGTGAGAGAGCGTGAGTGCAGGTTCCTGGCTGGTGTTGAGAGAGAGAGAACCTTCACCTTGAACCTTCCAGAGTGACATTGCACGCCAGTGAATCATTTCCGCTCCTCTACACTTGCGTGTCTGTCCATTGATCAACTGCATGTTCCTCTCTCACAGTGGCCCAGGAGCTGTTGACCAACTAGTAGTCTCACAGTGGCCCAGGAGCTGTTGACCAACTAGTAGTCTCACAGTGACCTAGGATCTGTTGGCCTCTCAGAAGATCAGCGCGTATTACTACTACTGCTGTTGCTGTTACTGCTGTTTCTGTTGCTATTGTTACAGTTGTTGCTGTTTCTTCAGCTGCTGCTGTTGCTATTGCTACTCCTGCTGCTTCTTTTGCTGTTCCTGCAGCTGTTGCTGTTGCTACTGCTGCTGTTGCTTCACCAGTTACTACTGCTTCTGTTGCTACTGCTGTTGCTGTACCAATTATTACTACTTATGTTGTTGCTACTGTTGTTGGTTATGCTGCTGTTCCTACTGCTGTTCTGCTGCTGTTGTTGCTGCTACTGTTGCTGCTACTGTTGTTGCTGCTGCTCTTAACATACAAAACTGTTACCTGTTGGCTGGTGGTAACAGTTAATCTTGCAGTATTTCCACTTTAGGTCTGTTCTGGGACCGTTGTGGTGGTCCCAGGGACCATTAACGGAGACCAGGAGCCATGGGCGTAGATATGCTCGTAGTCCTTACCTTGGTAAGTGATCTTGCGTACCTAAGTGATCTTACGTAGTTGAGTGATCTTACGCAGCTTGGTTCTTGTGTAAATATTTACAGTGGAGGGAGCTTAGGTGTGTGTGTGTGTGTGTGTGTGTGTGTGTGTGTGTGTATGTGTGTGTACTCACCTAATTGTGGTTGCAGGGGTCGAGACTCAGCTCCTGGCCCCGCCTCTTCACTGATCGCTACTGGATCCTCTCTCTCTCTGCTTCCTGAGCTTTGTCATACCTCTTCTTAAAACTATGTATGGTTCCTGCCTCCACTACTTCACTTGCTAGGCTATTCCACTTGCTGACAACTCTATGACTGAAGAAATACTTCCTAACGTCCCTGTGACTCGTCTGAGTCTTCAGCTTCCAGTTGTGACCCCTTGTCCCTGTGTCCCCTCTCTGGAACATCCTATCTCTGTCCACCTTGTCTATTCCCCGCAGTATCTTGTATGTCGTTATCACGTCTCCCCTGACCCTTCTGTCCTCCAGTGTCGTCAGTCCGATTTCCCTTAACCTTTCCTCGTACGACATTCCCTTGAGCTCTGGGACTAGCCTTGTTGCAAACCTTTGTACTTTCTCTAACTTCTTGACGTGCTTGACCAGGTGTGGGTTCCAGACTGGTGCTGCATACTCCAGTATGGGCCTAACATACACAGTGTACAGTGTCTTGAACGATTCCTTATTAAGGTATCGGAACGCTATTCTCAGGTTTGCCAGGCGCCCGTATGCTGCAGCGGTTATTTGGTTGATGTGTGCCTCCGGTGATGTGCTCGGTGTTATGGTCACCCCAAGGTCTTTCTCCCTGAGTGAGGTCTGTAGTCTTTGTCCACCTAGCCTATACTCTGTCTGCGGTCTTTTTTGCCCCTCCCCAATCTTCATGACTTTGCATTTGGCTGGATTGAATTCGAGAAGCCAGTTACTGGACCACATGTCCAGCCTCTCCAGGTCTCTTTGCAGTCCTGCCTCATCCTCGTCCGATTTAACTCTTCTCATCAACTTCACGTCATCTGCGAACAGGGACACTTCAGATTCTATTCCTTCCATCATGTCGTTCACATATATCAAAAATAGCACTGGTCCTAGAACTGACCCCTGTGGGACCCCGCTCGTAACAGGCGCCCACTGTGATACCTCTTCACGTACCATGACTCGTTGCTGCCTCCCTGTCAGGTATTCCCTTATCCATTGCAGTGCCCTTCCTTTTACGTGTGCCTGATCCTCCAGCTTCTGCACTAATCTCTTGTGGGGAACTGTGTCAAAGGCCTTCCTGCAGTCTAGGAAAACGCAATCTACCCAACCCTCTCTCTCGTGTCTTACTTCTGTTACCTCGTCATAAAACTCCAGGAGGTTTGTGATACAAGATTTGCTTTCCATGAACCCATGCTGGTTTTCATTTATAATCTTGTTCCTTTCCAGGTGTTCGACCACTCTCCTCCTGATAATCTTCTCCATGACTTTGCACACAATACATGTCAGAGACACAGGTCTGTAGTTTAGTGCCTCGTTTCTGTTTCCTTTCTTAAATATGGGGACTACATTAGCTGTCTTCCATTTCTCAGGTAGTTGCCCAGTTTCAAGGGATGTGTTGAAGATTGTGGTTAGAGGCACACACAGCATCTCTGCTCCTTCTCTAAGGACCCATGGGGAGATGTTGTCCGGTCCCATCGCCTTTGAGGTGTCAAGGTCACTTAAGAGCTTCTTCACCTCCTCCTCAGTTGTTCGTATGTCATCCAACACTTGTTGGTATATTCCCTCTTGATGTTCCCTTCTGTGCTGTCTTCCCACAGCCCTTTCTGTCTCTACTGTGTGTATGTGTGTGTGTGTGTGTGTGTGTGTGTGTGTGTGTGTGTATGTATGTATGTGTGTATGTGTGTGTGTGTGTGTGTGTGTGTGTGTATGTATGTGTGTGTGTGTGTGTATGTGTGTGTGTGTGTGTGTGTATGTATGTGTGTGTGTGTGTGTGTGTACTCACCTAGTTGAGGTTGCAGGGGTCGAGTCCAAGCTCCTGGCCCCGCCTCTTCACTGGTCACCACTAGGTCACTCTCCCTGAACCATGAGCTTTATCGTACCTCTGCTTAAAGCTATGTATGGATCCTGACTCCACTACATCGCTTCCCAAACTATTCCACTTCCTGACTACTCTGTGGCTGAAGAAATACTTCCTAACATCCCTTTGATTCATCTGTGTCTTCAACTTCCAACTGTGTCCCCTTGTTACTGTGTCCAGTCTCTGGAACATCCTGTCTTTGTCCACCTTGTCAATTCCTCTCAGTATTTTGTAAGTCGTTATCATGTCCCCCCTATCTCTCCTGTCCTCCAGTGTCATCAGGTTGATTTCCCTTAACCTCTCCTCATAGGACATACCTCTTAGCTCTGGGACTAGTCTTGTTGCAAACCTTTGCACTTTCTCTAGTTTCTTTACATGCTTGGCTAGGTGTGGGTTCCAAACTGGTGCTGCATACTCCAATATGGGCCTAACGTACACGGTGTACAGGGTCCTGAACGATTCCTTATTAAGATGTCGGAATGCTGTTCTGAGGTTTGCCAGGCGCCCATATGCTGCAGCAGTTATTTGGTTGATGTGCGCTTCAGGAGATGTGCCTGGTGTTATACTCACCCCAAGATCTTTTTCCTTGAGTGATGTTTGTAGTCTCTGACCCCCTAGACTGTACTCCATCTGCGGTCTTCTTTGCCCTTCCCCAATCCTCATGACTTTGCACTTGGTGGGATTGAACTCCAGGAGCCAATTGCTGGACCAGGTCTGCAGCCTGTCCAGATCCCTTTGTAGTTCTGCCTGGTCTTCGATTGAGTGAATTCTTCTCATCAACTCCGTCATCTGCAAACAGGGACACCTCAGAGTCTATTCCTTCCGTCATGTCATTCACATATACCAGAAACAGCACTGGTCCTAGGACTGACCCCTGTGGGACCCCGCTGGTCACAGGTGCCCACTCTGACACCTCGCCACGTACCATGACTCGCTTCTGTCTCCCTGACAAGTATTCCCTGATCCATTGTAGTGCCTTCCCTGTTATCCCTGCTTGGTCCTCCAGTTTTTGCACCAATCTCTTGTGTGGAACTGTGTCAAACGCCTTCTTGCAGTCCAAGAATATGCAGTCCACCCACCCCTCTCTCTCTTGTCTTACTGCTGTCACCATGTCATAGAACTCCAGTAGGTTTGTGACACAGGATTTCCCATCCCTGAAACCATGTTGGCTGCTGTTGATGAGATCATTCCTTTCTAGGTGTTCCACCACTCTTCTCCTGATAATCTTCTCCATGATTTTGCATACTATACATGTCAGTGACACTGGTCTGTAGTTTAATGCTTCATGCCTGTCTCCTTTTTTAAAGATTGGGACTACATTTGCTGTCTTCCATGCCTCAGGCAATCTCCCTGTTTCGATAGATGTATTGAATATTGTTGTTGGTACACATAGCACCTCTGCTCCCTCTCTCAATACCCATGGGGAGATGTTATCCGGCCCCATTGCCTTTGAGGTATTTAGCTCACTCAGAAGCCTCTTCACTTCTTCCTCGGTTGTGTGCACTGTGTCCAGCACATGGTGGTGTACCCCACCTCTCCGTCTTTCTGGAGCCCCTTCTGTCTCCTCTGTGAACACTTCTTTGAATCTCTTGTTGAGTTCCTCACATACTTCACTGTCATTTCTTGTTGTCTCTCCTCCTTCCTTCCTTAGCCTGATTACCTGGTCTTTGACGGTTGTTTTCTTCCTGATGTGGCTGTATAACAGCTTCGGGTCAGATTTGGCTTTTGCTGCTATGTCGTTTTCATATTGTCTTTGGGCCTCCCTTCTTATCTGTGCATATTCGTTTCTGGCTCTACGACTGCTCTCCTTATTCTCCTGGGTCCTTTGCCTTCTATATTTCTTCCATTCCCTAGCACACTTGGTTTTTGCCTCCCTGCACCTTTGGGTAAACCATGGGGTCATCCTGGCTTTTTCATTATTCCTGTTACCCTTGGGTACAAACCTCTCCTCAGCCTCCTTGCATTTTGTTGCTACATATTCCATCATCTCATTAACTGGCTTCCCTGCCAGTTCTCTGTCCCACTGAACCTCATTCAGGAAGTTCCTCATTCCTGTGTAGTCCCCTTTCTTATAGTTTGGCTTCATTCGTCCTTGCCTTCCTGCTTCCCCCTCCACTTGTAGCTCTACTGTGTATTCGAAGCTTAAAACCACATGGTCACTGGCCCCAAGGGGTCTTTCATATGTGATGTCCTCGATATCTGCACTACTCAAGGTGAATACTAAGTCCAGCCTTGCTGGTTCATCCTCTCCTCTCTCTCTTGTAGTGTCCCTTACGTGTTGGCACATGAAGTTTTCCAGTACCACCTCCATCATCTTAGCCCTCCATGTATCTTGTCCCCCATGTGGGTCCAAGTTCTCCCAATCGATCTCCTTGTGGTTAAAGTCACCCATGATCAGGAGCTTTGCCCTGCATGCATGAGCTCTTCTGGCCACTCTAGCCAGTGTGTCAACCATCGCTCTATTGCTCTCGTCGTACTCTTGCCTTGGCCTCCTGCTGTTCTGTGGTGGGTTATACATCACTGCTATTACCACCTTGGGACCTCCAGAGTGAAGTGTTCCCACTATGTAATCACTTTCTTCTCCGCTGTCTCCTCTCTCCAGCTCATCAAAATTTCAGCGATTTTTGATCAGCAACGCCACTCCTCCACCCCCCCTGTTCCCTCTGTCTTTCCTCAGGATTTGGTATCCCGTTGGAAAGATGGCATCTGTTATCATACCTGTAAGCTTGGTTTCTGTGAGAGCTATGATGTCCGGTGTATGTATGTGTGTGTGTGTGTGTATATGTATGTGTGTGTGTGTGTGTGTGTGTGTGTGTGTGTGTGTGTGTGTGTGTGTGTGTGTGTGTGTGTGTGTGTATGTGTGTGTGTGTGTGTGCATGTGTGTGTGTATGTGTATGTGTGTGTGTGTGTGTGCATGTGTGTGTGTGTATGTGTGTGAGTGTGTGTGTGTGTGTGTGTGTGTGTGTGTACTCACCTATTTGTGGTTACAGGGGTCGATTCGCAGCTCCTGGCCCCGCCTCTTCACTGGTTCACTCTCCCTGCTCCATGAGCTTTATCGTACCTCTTCCTAAAGCTATGTTTGGTACCTGCCTCCACTACATCAGTCTTCAAATTGTTCCACTCCCTGACAATTATATGACTGAAGAAATACTTCCTAACATCCCTGTGACTCATTTGAGTCTTCAACTTCCATCTGTGACCCCTTGTTGCTGTGTACCATCTCTGAAACATTCTGTCTCTATCCACCTTGTCAATTCCTCTCGGTATTTTATATATTATCATATCTCCCCTATCCCTCCTGTTCTCCAGTGACAGGTTGATTTCCCTTAACCTCTCCTCTTAGGACAACCCCTTAGCTTCTGGACTAGTCTTGTTGCAAACCTTTTGCACTGTTTCTAATTTATTGACATGTTTGACCAGGTGTGGGTTCCATACTCCAATTTGGGCCTGAAATAATATTCTTAGGTTTGCTAGGCGTCCATATGCAGCAGCAGTTATTTGGTTGATGTGCGCCTCAGGTGATGTGCTCTGTATGATGCTCACCGCAAGATCGTTTTCCTTGAGTGAGTTTTGCCGCCTTTGACCTAGGCTGTACCCCGTCTGCAGTCTTCTTTGTCCTCCCCCCAACTTTATGACTTAGCACTCGCTGGGATTAAACTCCAGAAGCCATTTGTCAGACCAGGCTGTCCAGATCTATTTGTAGGTTTACCTGACCCACATCCACTTGTATTGTTAGGTAAGACACATATGCAACAGTTAGACAACTTTATTCCGAAACGTTTCGCCTACACAGTAGGCTTCTTCAGTCGAATACAGAAAATAGGCAGGAACAGTAGAGATGTGAAGACGATGTAATCAGTCCATCACCCTTGTAGTCGTAGAATTTGACTACAAGTGTGATGGACTGATTACATCGTCTTCACATCTCTACTGTTCCTGCCTATTTTCTGTATTCGACTGAAGAAGCCTACTGTGTAGGCGAAACGTTTCGAAATAAAGTTGTCTAACTGTTGCATATGTGTCTTACCTAACAACCTGTCGGTATTGTATACCATTTTGATGTTCATCCACTTGTATTCTTCTCATTAACTTCATATCGTCTGCAAACAGGGACACATCTGAATCTATCCCTTCCGTCATGTCATTCACATATACTAGAAATAGCACCAGACCTAGAACTGACGCTTGTGGAACCCCGCTCGATACATGTACCCACCTTGACACCTCATCTCGTACCAACACACGTTTCCTTCCTGTCAGGTATTCTCTGATCCATTGCAGTTCCCTGCTATTCCTGCCTGTTGCTCTAGCTTTTCAATCAGTCTCTTGTGTGGTACTGTGTAGAAAGCCTTCTTCCAATCCAAGAAGATGCATTCTACCCATTCTCCTGTCTTCTGTTACCTTGTCATAGAACTCCAGTAGGTTTGTGATGCAGTATTTTCCTTCAATGTAGCCATGCTGGTTGTCACGTATGAACTTGTTTCTAGGTGCTCCAACACTCTTTTTGAATCTTCTCCATAACTTTACATACTATACATGTTAGTGACAATCTATAGTGCTGCCTGTCTGTCTTTTTTAAAATTGGGACTACATTTGCTGTCTTCCACACCTCAGGCAGTTGCCCTGTTTCGATAGATTTATTGAAGATTGTTGTTAGTGGCACACACACTGTATCTACTCCCTCTGTCATGACCCATGGAGAGATGTCTACTTTCACCCCACCGCCTTTGAGATATCTAGCTCGCCTAGAAGCTTCTTCACCTCCTCGGTTGTGTACTGTGTCCAGCACTTGCTGGTGCACCTTACCACCTCGGTTTGCTGCAAGCTTTTGTGTCTCCACTGTGAATACCTCCCTAAATCTTGTGCTGAGCTCTTCACACACTACCTGGTCACTCCCAGCTTTTCACATACTTCCTGGTCACTCCCAGCTCTTTACGTACTTCCTGGTCACTCCCAACTCTTCACACACTACCTGGTCACTCCCAGCTCTTTACGTACTTCCTGGTCACTCCCAGCTCTTTACGTACTTCCTGGTCACTCCCAACTCTTCACATACTTCCTGGTCATTCCCAGCTCTTCACACACTACCTGGTCACTCCCAGCTCTTTACGTACTTCCTGGTCACTCCCAGCTCTTTACGTACTTCCTGGTCACTCCCAGCTCTTCACATACTTCCAGGTCACTCCCAGCTCTTCACATACTTCCTGGTCACTCCCAGCTCTTCACATACTTCCTGGTCACTCCCAGCTCTTATATACTTCCAGGTCACTCCCAGCTCTTCACATACTTCCTGGTCACTCCCAGCTCTTCACATACTTCCAGGTCACTCCCAGCTCTTCACATACTTCCTGGTCACTCCCAGCTCTTCACATACTTCCTGGTCACTCCCAGCTCTTCACATACTTCCTGGTCACTCCCAGCTCTTCACATACTTCCTGGTCACTCCCAGCTCTTCACATACTTCCAGGTCACTCCCAGCTCTTCACATACTTCCTGGTCAATCCCAGCTCTTCACATACTTCCTGGTCACTCCCAGCTCTTCACATACTTCCTGGTCACTCCCAGCTCTTCACATACTTCCAGGTCACTCCCAGCTCTTCACATACTTCCTGGTCACTCCCAGCTCTTCACATACTTCCTGGTCACTCCCAGCTCTTCACATACTTCCTGGTCACTCCCAGCTCTTCACATACTTCCTGGTCACTCCCAGCTCTTCACATACTTCCAGGTCACTCCCAGCTCTTCACATACTTCCTGGTCACTCCCAGCTCTTCACATACTTCCTGGTCACTCCCAGCTCTTCACATACTTCCTGGTCACTCCCAGCTCTTCACATACTTCCAGGTCACTCCCAGCTTTTCACATACTTCCTGGTCACTCCCAGCTCTTCACATACTTCCTGGTCACTCCCAGCTCTTCACATACTTCCTGGTCACTCCCAGCTCTTCACATACTTCCTGGTCACTCCCAGCTCTTCACATACTTCCTGGTCACTCCCAGCTCTTCACATACTTCCTGGTCACTCCCAGCTCTTCACATACTTCCAGGTCACTCCCAGCTCTTCACATACTTCCTGGTCACTCCCAGCTCTTCACACACTTCCAGGTCACTCCCAGCTCTTCACACACTTCCAGGTCACTCCCAGCTCTTCACACACTTCCAGGTCACTCCCAGCTCTTCACATACTTCCAGGTCACTCCCAGCTCTTCACACACTTCCAGGTCACTCCCAGCTCTTCACACACTTCCAGGTCACTCCCAGCTCTTCACACACTTCCAGGTCACTCCCAGCTCTTCACATACTTCCTGGTCACTCCCAGCTCTTCACATACTTCCTGGTCACTCCCAGCTCTTCACATACTTCCTGGTCACTCCCAGCTCTTCACATACTTCCAGGTCACTCCCAGCTCTTCACATACTTCCTGGTCACTCCCAGCTCTTCACACACTTCCAGGTCACTCCCAGCTCTTCACACACTTCCAGGTCACTCCCAGCTCTTCACACACTTCCAGGTCACTCCCAGCTCTTCACATACTTCCAGGTCACTCCCAGCTCTTCACATACTTCCAGGTCACTCCCAGCTCTTCACATACTTCCAGGTTACTCCCAGCTCTTCACATACTTCCTGGTCACTCCCAGCTCTTCACATACTTCCTGGTCACTCCCAGCTCTTCACATACTTCCAGGTCACTCCCAGCTCTTCACATACTTCCTGGTCACTCCCAGCTCTTCACACACTTCCAGGTCACTCCCAGCTCTTCACACACTTCCAGGTCACTCCCAGCTCTTCACACACTTCCAGGTCACTCCCAGCTCTTCACATACTTCCAGGTCACTCCCAGCTCTTCACATACTTCCAGGTCACTCCCAGCTCTTCACATACTTCCAGGTCACTCCCAGCTCTTCACATACTTCCTGGTCACTCCCAGCTCTTCACATACTTCCTGGTCACTCCCAGCTCTTCACACACTTCCTGGTCACTCCTTTGACTGTTCTCCTTGTGATTTGGCTGTAAAGCAACTTAGGATCTTCTCCCTGTTATCGTGAGTCCTTTGCCTTCCATATTTTCCATGCTCTAGCACACTTGGCTCTGACCTCTTTACACCTCTGGGGAAACCTTGGTCTCTGGTCTACCCATTGTCCCTGTTGCCTCTTGGGTTGAGCTTCCCTGCCTCCCTACACTTTGCAGTCACGTGTTCCATCATTTCATTGACTGTCTTTCCCTCTTACTCTCTTACACACTGCACCTCATACAGAAATTGCCTCATTCCTGTGATGTCCCTATTTTTTATTTTTTTTTACCATCCTTCATGTGCTGCTTCCCTCTCCACTGTTAATTCTGCTATGTATTTAAAATTCAGGACTACATTATCACTAGCTCCAAGGGGCCTTTCTTGTGTAATATCCCCTATGTCTGAACTGTTCAATGTGAATACAAGGTCCAGCCTTGCTGGTTCATCCTCTCCTCTCCTCTCTCTCTGGTTGTGTCCCTAACATGTTAGTGCATGAAATTTTCCAGCACTGCCTCTAGCACCTTAATTCTCCATGTCTCTAGATCCTCATGTGGCTCTAGGTTTACCCAGTCATTCTTGTGGTTGAAGTACCTCATGATGAGTAACTTTGCCCTACCCATTTGGGGTCTTCTGGTCACCTTGGCTCTGTTGCTCTTATCATTCTCTCGTCTTGGTCTCTTGCTGTTCAGTGGTGGGTTGTACATCACTTTTGGATCCCTGGTCTGAAGTGTTCCTACTATGTAGTCATCTTCTGCCTCTTAAATAATCTTCAGTCCTCAGGTTGTTCTTCAACTCTATATATCCTTGGTTAGGCCTCATTTAGACTATGCTGCTCAGTTCTGGTCACTGTATTACAGAATGGATATAAATTCTCTGGAAAACGTACAGAGGAGGATGACAAAGTTGATCCCATGTATCAGAAACCTTCCCTATGAGGATAGACTGAGGCCCTGAATCTGCACTCTCTAGAAAGACGTAGAATTAGGGGGGATATGATTGAGGTGTATAAATGGAAGACAGGAATAAATAAAGGGGATGTAAATAGCGTGCTGAAAATTTCCAGCCAAGACAGGACTCGCAGCAGTGGTTTCAAGTTGGAAAAATTCGGATTCAGGAAGGATATAGGAAAGTACTGGTTTGGTAATAGAGTTGTGGATGAGTGGAACAAACTCCCGAGTACAGTTATTGAAGCTAAAATGTTGTGTAGTTTTAAAAATAGGTTAGATAAATACATGAGTGGGTGTGGGTGGGTGAGAGTTGACCTGACTAGCTTGTGCTAGTGGGTCTGATGCCGTGACCTGGCTAGGTTGGTCATTGGTCTGAGGCGGGGGTCGACATGAACCTACCTCGCATGGGCCAGTAGGCCTGCTGCAGTCTTCCTTATGTTCTCAGTGTTACTACACACTGCTGCTGTAACTTCTGGTACCCTTGTAGTGTTCACTAGACAGTTCAACTGTTCTTGTGGTACACTTGTAGTGTTCACTGAGCAGTTAAACTGTTCTTGTGGTACACTTGTAGTGTTCACTAGGCAGTTAAACTGTTCTTGTGGTACACTTGTAGTGTTCACTAGACAGTTCAACTGTTCTTGTGGTACACTTGTAGTGTTCACTAGGCAGTTCAACTGTTCTTGTGGTACACTTGTAGTGTTCACTGAGCAGTTCAACTGTTCTTGTGGTACACTTGTAGTGTTCACTGGGCAGTTCAACTGTTCTTGTGGTACACTTGTAGTGTTCACTAGGCAGTTCAACTGTTCTTGTGGTACACTTGTAGTGTTCACTAGACAGTTCAACTGTTCTTGTGGTACACATGTAGTGTTCACTAGACAGTTCAACTGTTCTTGTGGTACACTTGTAGTGTTCACTAGGCAGTTCAACTGTTCTTGTGGTACACTTGTAGTGTTCACTAGACAGTTCAACTGTTCTTGTGGTACACATGTAGTGTTCACTAGGCAGTTCAACTGTTCTTGTGGTACACTTGTAGTGTTCACTAGGCAGTTAAACTGTTCTTGTGGTACACTTGTAGTGTTCACTAGACAGTTCAACTGTTCTTGTGGTACACATGTAGTGTTCACTAGACAGTTCAACTGTTCTTGTGGTACACTTGTAGTGTTCACTAGACAGTTCAACTGTTCTTGTGGTACACTTGTAGTGTTCACTAGACAGTTCAACTGTTCTTGTGGTACACTTGTAGTGTTCACTGAGCAGTTCAACTGTTCTTGTGGTACACATGTAGTGTTCACTAGACAGTTCAACTGTTCTTGTGGTACACATGTAGTGTTCACTAGACAGTTCAACTGTTCTTGTGGTACACTTGTAGTGTTCACTAGACAGTTCAACTGTTCTTGTGGTACACTTGTAGTGTTCACTGGGCAGTTCAACTGTTCTTGTGGTACACTTGTAGTGTTCACTAGACAGTTCAACTGTTCTTGTGGTACACTTGTAGTGTTCACTGGGCAGTTCAACTGTTCTTGTGGTACACTTGTGTAATGTATACAGTCACTCCTGACTGGCACTGTATACAGTCACTCCTGACTGGCACTGTATACAGTCACTCCTGACTGGCACTGTATACAGTCATGACACTATAAAACACCATCAACTGACTGGCACTATTCACTATTTTGTTCCGGAGAACACCAGTGTTCACTACGTTACTTGAGACAAGTGTTGAGGTTTACTGTGTACTCTGACATCATTCACTGTGTTCACTAGTACTGGTCAAAAATTCTAACCACACAGCAGAGAGGAAAACTAATGTGAAGGACCTGGGAGTGATAATGTCAGAAGATCTAACCTACGAAGATCACAATGTATCTACCACATCTAGGAAAATGATAGGATGGATAATGAGAACCTTCAAAACAAGAGATGCCAAGCCAATGATGATTCTCTAAGTCAGTTGTTCTGTCTAGGCTGGAATATTATTGTCCACTAACAACAAGTCAGGGGAAATTGCAGACCTGGAGAATATACAGAGAACTTTAACTGCATGCATAAATACAGTAAAACACATAAATTACTGGGAACGGTTGATGTCCCTTGACCTGTACTCCTTGCAACGCAGGCGAGAAAGATACATCGTAATTTACACCTGGAAAATCCTAGAGGGACTTGTCCCAAATCTGTATAGACAAATCACTCCCTATGAAAGCAAAATACTGGGCTGGTGATGCAACATTTCCACAGTGAAAAGCAGTAAGTGTCAGGGGCCCAAGACTGTTCAACTGCCTCCCAGCATACATAAGGGGATTTCAAAAAGATCCCTGGTTGTCTTTAAGACCCCTGGCTGTCTTCAAGACCCCTGGTTGTCTTCAAGACCCCTGGTTGTCTTCAAGACCCCTGGTTGTCTTCAAGACCCCTGGCTGTCTTCAAGACCCCTGGTTGTCTTCAAGACCCCTGGCTGTCTTCAAGACCCCTGGCTGTCTTCAAGACACCTGGCTGTCTTCAAGACCCCTGGCTGTCTTCAAGACCCCTGGTTGTCTTCAAGACCCCTGGCTGTCTTCAAGACCCCTGGCTGTCTTCAAGACACCTGGCTGTCTTCAAGACCCCTGGTTGTCTTCAAGACCCCTGGCTGTCTTCAAGACCCCTGGCTGTCTTCAAGACCCCTGGCTGTCTTCAAGACCCCTGGTTGTCTTCAAGACCCCTGGCTGTCTTCAAGACCCCTGGCTGTCTTCAAGACCCCTGGCTGTCTTCAAGACCCCTGGCTGTCTTCAAGACCCCTGGCTGTCTTCAAGACCCCTGGCTGTCTTCAAGACCCCTGGCTGTCTTCAAGACCCCTGGCTGTCTTCAAGACCCCTGGCTGTCTTCAAGAAGGCGCTGGACAGACACCTAAAGTCAGTACCTGACTAGCTGGGCTGTTGTTCCTACATTGGTTTACGTGCGGCCAGCAATAACAGCCTGGTTGATCAGGACCTGATCCACCACGAGGCTTGGTCATGGACCGGGCCGCGGGGGCGTTGACCCCCGGAACACCCTCCAGGTAGACTGTGTTCACTGGCACTGTTCACTGTTCCTAACTTACAGGTTTACTGTACATAAAACATACCACGACCAGGTACCCTCCAGCTGGTACAGTAATTATAATACTAATTACAGTAATTGTGATACTAATTACAGTAATTGTGATACTAATTACAGTAATTGTGGTACTAATTACAGTAATTGTGATACTAATTACAGTAATTATAATACTAATTACAGTAATTGTGATACTAATTACAGTAATTGTGATACTAATTTCAGTAATTGTGGTACTAATTACAGTAATTGTGATACTAATTTCAGTAATTGTGGTACTAATTACAGTAATTGTGATACTAATTACAGTAATTGTGATACTAATTTCAGTAATTGTGGTACTAATTACAGTAATTGTGATACTAATTACAGTAATTGTGATACTAATTACAGTAATTGTGATACTAATTACAGTAATTGTGATACTAATTACAGTAATTATAATACTAATTACAGTAATTGTGGTACTAATTACAGTAATTGTGATACTAATTACAGTAATTGTAATACTAATTACAGTAATTGTGATACTAATTACAGTAATTGTGATACTAATTACAGTAATTGTAACACTAATTACAGTAATGGTAATACTAATTACAGTAATGGTAATACTAATTACAGTAATGGTAATACTAATTACAGTAATTATAATACTAATTACAGTAATTGTGATACTAATTACAGTAATTGTGATACTAATTACAGTAATTGTGATACTAATTACAGTAATTGTGGTACTAATTACAGTAATTGTGATACTAATTACAGTAATTGTGATACTAATTACAGTAATTGTGATACTAATTACAGTAATTGTGATACTAATTACAGTAATTGTGGTACTAATTACAGTAATTGTGATACTAATTACAGTAATTGTGATACTAATTACAGTAATTGTGGTACTAATTACAGTAATTGTGATACTAATTACAGTAATTGTGGTACTAATTACAGTAATTGTGATACTAATTACAGTAATTGTGGTACTAATTACAGTAATTGTGATACTAATTACAGTAATTGTGATACTAATTACAGTAATTATGATACTAATTACAGTAATTATGATACTAATTACAGTAATTGTGATACTAATTACAGTAATTGTTAAGCTAATTACAGTAATTGATACTAATTACAGTAATTGTGATACTAATTACAGTAATTGTGGTACTAATTACAGTAATTGTGATACTAATTACAGTAATTGTGATACTAATTACAGTAATTGTGATACTAATTACAGTAATTGTGATACTAATTACAGTAATTGTGATACTAATTACAGTAATTGTGGTACTAATTACAGTAATTGTAATACTAATTACAGTAATTGTGATACTAATTACAGTAATTGTAACACTAATTACAGTAATGGTAATACTAATTACAGTAATGGTAATACTAATTACAGTAATGGTAATACTAATTACAGTAATTGTAATACTAATTACAGTAATGGTAATACTAATTACAGTAATTATAATACTAATTACAGTAATTGTAATAATTACAGTAATGGTAATACTAATTACAGTAATGGTAATACTAATTACAGTAATGGTAATACTAATTACAGTAATTGTGATGCTAATTACAGTAATTGTGATACTAATTACAGTAATGGTAATACTAATTACAGTAATTGTAATACTAATTACAGTAATGGTAATACTAATTACAGTAATGGTAATACTAATTACAGTAATTGTAATACTAATTACAGTAATGGTAATACTAATTACAGTAATTATAATACTAATTACAGTAATTGTAATACTAATTACAGTAATTGTAACACTAATTACAGTAATTGTAATACTAATTACAGTAATTGTAATACTAATTACAGTAATTATGATACTAATTACAGTAATTGTAACACTAATACTATTTATATTACTAATGGTAATTGTAATACTAGTAACTTTAATACTAATAATTACATTGTTAACGTTATTGTTGTTTGTTGCAGGTAACGGAGTGCTTGTTGATCTTGCAAGACTTACACTCGTCTTGCAACCATGTTTCAACCTCTGTAGAGCTTTATCAAGTCGTGGCTTTGTAAAGCTCTACACAGAAACGTTGTTGGTCACAGTGCTGAGGGGGGCGAAACGTGCAGCTGACAGGTAAATGAATTGAATTCAAAGACTGAGGGACTGACTACCCCATTTGTCACTGTCTTCTGTGTATAGTTCTACAAGACTGAGGGACTGACTACCTCATCTTCCACTACATCAGTGTTTACCTTGTCCTCCAGTGCAGCCAAGACCATGTCATAGTGGTCCAGTAGTTGTGAGAGGCAGGAGTGACCAAGACCATGCCATAGTGGTCCGGTAGTTGTGAGAGGCAGGAGTGACCAAGACCATGCCATAGTGGTCCGGTAGTTGTGAGAGGCAGGAGTGACCAAGACCATGCCATAGTGGTCCAGTAGTTGTGAGAGGCAGGAGTGACCAAGACCATGCCATAGTGGTCCAGTAGTTGTGAGAGGCAGGAGTGACCAAGACCATGCCATAGTGGTCCAGTAGTTGTGAGAGGCAGGAGTGACCAAGACCATGCCATAGTGGTCCGGTAGTTTTGAGAGGCAGAAGCGACCATCCAAGACCATGCCATAGTGGTCCAGTAGTTGTGAGAGGCAGGAGTGACCAAGACCATGTCATAGTGGTCCGGTAGTTTTGAGAGGCAGAAGCGACCATCCAAGACCATGTCATAGTGGTCCAGTAGTTGTGAGAGGCAGGAGTGACCAAGACCATGTCATAGTGGTCCGGTAGTTTTGAGAGGCAGAAGCGACCGTCCAAGACCATGTCATAGTGGTCCAGTAGTTGTGAGAGGCAGAAGCGACCATCCAAGACCATGTCATAGTGGTCCAGTAGTTGTGAGAGGAAGGAGCGACCATCCAAGACCATGTCATAGTGGTCCAGTAGTAGTGAGAGGAGAGACCATCCAAGACCATGCCATAGTGGTCCAGTAGTTGTGAGAGGCAGAAGCGACCATCTAAGACCATGTCATAGTGGTCCAGTAGTTGTGAGAGGAAGGAGCGACCATCCAAGACCATGTCATAGTGGTCCAGTAGTTGTGAGAGGCAGGAGCGACCATCCAGGACCATGTCATAGTGGTCCAGTAGTTGTGAGAGGCAGGAGCGACCATCTAAGACCATGTCATAGTGGTCCAGTAGTTGTGATAGGCAGGAGCGACTATCCAAGACCATGTCATAGTGGTCCAGTAGTTGTGAGAGGCAGGAGCGACCATCCAAGACCATGTCATAGTGGTCCAGTAGTTGTGAGAGGCAGGAGAGACCATCCAAGACCATGTCATAGTGGTCCAGTAGTTGTGAGAGGAAGGAGCGACCATCCAAGACCATGTCATAGTGGTCCAGTAGTTGTGAGAGGCAGGAGCGACCATCCAGGACCATGTCATAGTGGTCCAGTAGTTGTGAGAGGCAGGAGCGACCATCTAAGACCATGTCATAGTGGTCCAGTAGTTGTGATAGGCAGGAGCGACTATCCAAGACCATGTCATAGTGGTCCAGTAGTTGTGAGAGGCAGGAGCGACCATCCAAGACCATGTCATAGTGGTCCAGTAGTTGTGAGAGGCAGGAGAGACCATCCAAGACCATGTCATAGTGGTCCAGTAGTTGTGAGAGGCAGGAGTGACCATCCAAGACCATGTCATAGTGGTCCAGTAGTTGTGAGAGGCAGGAGCGATCATCCAAGACCATGTCATAGTGGTCCAGTAGTTGTGAGAGGCAGGAGTGACCATCCAAGACCATGTCATAGTGGTCCAGTAGTTGTGAGAGGCAGGAGAGACCATCCAAGACCATGTCATAGTGGTCCAGTAGTTGTGAGAGGCAGGAGCGACCATCCAAGACCATGTCATAGTGGTCCAGTAGTTGTGAGAGGCAGGAGTGACCATCCAAGACCATGTCATAGTGGTCCAGTAGTTGTGAGAGGCAGGAGTGACCATCCAAGGCCATGTCATAGTGGTCCAGTAGTTGTGAGAGGCAGGAGTGACCATCCAAGACCATGTCATAGTGGTCCAGTAGTTGTGAGAAGCAGAAGTGACCATCCAAGACCATGTCCTAGTGGTCCAGTAGTTGTGAGAGGCAGAAGCGACCATCCAAGACCATGTCATAGTGGTCCAGTAGTTGTGAGAGGCAGGAGTGACCATCCAAGACCATGTCATAGTGGTCCAGTAGTTGTGAGAGGCAGAAGCGACCATCCAAGACCATGTCATAGTGGTCCAGTAGTTGTAAGAGGCAGGAGTGACCATCCAAGACCATGTCATAGTGGCCCAGTAGTTGTGAGAGGCAGGAGCGACCATCCAAGACCATGTCATAGTGGTCCAGTAGTTGTGAGAGGCAGGAGCGACCATCCAAGACCATGTCATAGTGGTCCAGTAGTTGTGAGAGGCAGGAGTGACCATCCAAGACCATGTCATAGTGGTCCAGTAGTTGTGAGAGGCAGGAGCGATCATCCAAGACCATGTCATAGTGGTCCAGTAGTTGTGAGAGGCAGGAGTGACCATCCAAGACCATGTCATAGTGGTCCAGTAGTTGTGAGAGGCAGGAGCGACCATCCAAGACCATGTCATAGTGGTCCAGTAGTTGTGAGAGGCAGGAGCGACCATCCAAGACCATGTCATAGTGGTCCAGTAGTTGTGAGAGGCAGGAGTAAGTTGCTTTAAGTCCATGCTGTCCTTGATTGTACAGTTCCTTCTATGTGATTGACAATTTTTCCTCAAAAATCTCAAAGATTTTGATAATGTGGGACGTCAGCACTACAGACCTAAAATTTTTTGTGATGTCTTTACTGCCACATTTGTGGAGTGGGCCAATATCAGTGGGGTTTAATGACTATGGGATGACACCTGTGTCCAGGCTGCTGTTATAGAATGTTCAAGGCACCAGACAGTTGGTTCTTGCAGTTCGTGATGAAGACGAAGTTGCTTGAGTCAGGTCCTGGGACAGAGTGCATGGGCATGTTGTCACTGGCTTTCTCGAAGTGTTCATTCTTGTGTGTTCTGTATGTGATATGTGGTTGAACAGTTGAGGAGGTGGCAGTAAGGTGACTCGAGGAACGTACATAGGGGGGATTGCCAATAGACCCCTGGCTGTCTTGAAGACTCCTGGTTGTCTTCAGTAGGGAGCTGGACAGACATCTAGAGTCAGTACCTGACCAGCTGGACTGTGGTTCCTACGTTGGATTATATGCAGGCAGCAGTAACAGGCTGGTTGATCAGGCCCTGATGCATCACGAGGCCTGGTCGTGGACCAGTGAGAGTGGGCGTTGACCCCCGGAACATCCTCCAGGTAGACTCCTGGTATGACACTCTCTTGACTCTGAGTCATTGTCTTAAAGAACAAGTCGTCACAATACCGTGACTGGAACAATACACAAACAGCCCACACATAGAGAGGAGCTTACCACGACGTTTCGGTCCAACTTGGACCATTCACAAGTGTGACTCTTGTGTCAGTGTGACATGTAAATGGTCCAAATCGGACCGAAACGTCGTCGCGAGCTCCTCCTACGTACGAGTTATTTGTTTATTGTGTTAAATGTCTGGTATCCGGCTTGATAGAAAGTTGAAGGTGTATCTGGGCACTTTTCCAGGCGTGTGAACCCACCTTTGCTCCTGTGAAGTTCACTGCTGTTTTAAAATCCATATATTTATCAATTCAACGTGGTGATCCAGGGTGTGTTGAGATGCAGGTGATGGTCTCAGTGTAACACTAGCATACAAGATGTGATGTACACACATCCCGGAGTTCAACTTAAACTTGTCGACCTGTTTAAGCTGTTTTTAAACCACCTCAATCACACTGCTTCACTGGTTGTTCCAGTTATCTACAACTCTATTGCTAAGCCAGTTTTTCTAATTTGACTCCATTGCTGCGGGTTCTGTCTTGATTTTCAAGACGATAATAACAGGATTGGACACCTGGAGTTTATCTGGAGAGAGTTCCGGGGGTCAACGCCCCCGCGGCCCGGTCTGTGACCAGGCCTCCTTAGGTCAGTGTCCCAGGATGCGACCCACACCAGTCGACTAACACCCAGGTACCCATTTTACTGATGGGGAACATAGACAACAGGTGGAAAGAAACACGTCCAATGTTTCTACTCTGGCTGGGAATCGAACCCAGACCCTCACCGTGTGAAGCGAGAGCGTTAACCACCAGGCCACCAGAGCCACCTACCACCCTGAATGAACTGTGGAATGACTGCATAATCAATTTAAATTTGTTATAGGTCCCTTTTTACTCTGTCTTCCAAAACGATAATGCGCCTATTGACACTGCAAGAGTTGAAAATTGTTATGAATATGAGAGTCAACCCGAACACTTAGATTGGCCCTCACAATTGCCGGATGTAAATATCGAGCACCAGTGTGGGTCAGTTGGAACAGCAAGTCAGGGACTGATTACCTCCACCGTTGTCTCTGGAAGAGTTAGAGCAGGTTTTGCTCGAGGAATGGCTCTAAATTTCCCTGGATACTGTTCAGATGCTATATGAATAAATTCCTCGAGTTGCAAATGGCGACCATCTCTATGTTGACACTGAAAGATGTTCTAGAACTAGCAAGGTGTTTATGACCCTTTAAAAGTCCCGGTATATATCCTGTTTAAAAGTCCCGGTATATATCCTGTTTAAAAGTCCCGGTATATATCCTGTTTAAAAGTCCCGGTATATATCCTGTTTAAAAGTCCCGGTATATATCCTGTTTAAAAGTCCCGGTATATATCCTGTTTAAAAGTCCCGGTATATATCCTGTTTAAAAGTCCCGGTATATCTGTTTAAAAGTCCCGGTATATATCCTGTTTAAAAGTCCCGGTATATATCCTGTTTAGAAGTCCCGGTATATATCCTGTTTAAAAGTCCCGGTATATATCCTGTTTAGAAGTCCCGGTATATATCCTGTTTAAAAGTCCCGGTATATATCCTGTTTAAAAGTCCCGGTATATATCCTGTTTAGAAGTCCCGGTATATATCCTGTTTAAAAGTCCCGGTATATATCCTGTTTAAAAGTCCCGGTATATATTCTGTTTAAAAGTCCCGGTATATATCCTGTTTAAAAGTCCCGGTATATATCCTGTTTAAAAGTCCCGGTATATATCCTGTTTAAAAGTCCCGGTATATATCCTGTTTAAAAGTCCCGGTATATATCCTGTTTAAAAGTCCCGGTATATATCCTATTTAAAAGTCCCGGTATATATCCTGTTTAAAAGTCCCGGTATATATCCTGTTTAAAAGTCCCGGTATATATTCTGTTTAAAAGTCCCGGTATATATCCTGTTAAAAAGTCCCGGTATATATCCTGTTTAAAAGTCCCGGTATATATCCTGTTTAAAAGTCTCGGTATATATCCTGTTTAAAAGTCCCGGTATATATCCTGTTTAAAAAGTACCGGTATATATCCTGTTTAAAATTCCCGGTATATATCCTGTTTAAAAAGTCCCGGTATATATCCTATTTATCCCAGTCTTCCACTGGTATTACATCTTTCCAAAGTGTAGATTCACTGTCCTCAGTCTATCCTCGTAGGATATACTGCCCTCAGTCTATCCTCGTAGGATATACTGTCCTCAGTCTATCCTCGTAGGATATACTGTCCTCAGTCTATCCTCGTAGGATATACTGTCCTCAGTCTATCCTCGTAGGATATACTGCCCTCAGTCTATCCTCGTAGGATATACTGCCCTCAGTCTATCCTCGTAGGATATACTGCCCTCAGTCTATCCTCGTAGGATATACTGTCCTCAGTCTATCCTCGTAGGATATACTGTCCTCAGTTTATCCTCGTAGGATATACTGTCCTCAGTCTATCCTCGTAGGATATACTGTCTATCCTCAGTATACTGTCCTCAGTCTATCTCGTAGGATATACTGCCCTCAGTCTATCCTCGTAGGATATACTGCCCTCAGTCTATCCTCGTAGGATATACTGCCCTCAGTCTATCCTCGTAGGATATACTGCCCTCAGTCTATCCTCGTAGGATATACTGACCTCAGTCTATCCTCGTAGTCTATCCTCGTAGGATATACTGCCCTCAGTCTATCCTCGAAGGATATACTGCCCTCAGTCTATCCTCGTAGGATATACTGCCCTCAGTCTATCCTCGTAGGATATACTGCCCTCAGTCTATCCTCGTAGGATATACTGCCCTCAGTCTATCCTCGTAGGATATACTGCCCTCAGTCTATCCTCGTAGGATATACTGCCCTCAGTCTATCCTCGTAGGATATACTGCCCTCAGTCTATCCTCGTAGGATATACTGCCCTCAGTCTATCCTCGTAGGATATACTGCCCTCAGTCTATCCTCGTAGGATATACTGCCCTCAGTCTATCCTCGTAGGATATACTGCCCTCAGTCTATCCTCGTAGGATATACTGCCCTCAGTCTATCCTCGTAGGATATACTGCCCTCAGTCTATCCTCGTAGGATATACTGCCCTCAGTCTATCCTCGTACTATATACTGCCCTCAGTCTATCCTCGTAGGATATACTGCCCTCAGTCTATCCTCGTAGGATATACTGCCCTCAGTCTATCCTCGTAGGATATACTGCCCTCAGTCTATCCTCGTAGGATATACTGTCCTCAGTCTATCCTCGTAGGATATACTGTCCTCAGTCTATCCTCGTAGGATATACTGCCCTCAGTCTATCCTCGTAGGATATACTGCCCTCAGTCTATCCTCGTAGGATATACTGCCCTCAGTCTATCCTCGTAGGATATACTGCCCTCAGTCTATCCTCGTAGGATATACTGCCCTCAGTCTATCCTCGTAGGATATACTGTCCTCAGTCTATCCTCGTAGGATATACTGCCCTCAGTCTATCCTCGTAGGATATACTGCCCTCAGTCTATCCTCGTAGGATATACTGCCCTTCGTAGGATCTAGTCTATCCTCGTAGGATATACTGCCCTCAGTCTATCCTCGTAGGATATACTGCCCTCAGTCTATCCTCGTACTATATACTGCCCTCAGTCTATCCTCGTAGGATATACTGCCCTCAGTCTATCCTCGTAGGATATACTGTCCTCAGTCTATCCTCGTAGGATGTACTGCCCTCCTATCCTCGTAGGATCTGCCCTCGTAGTCTATCCTCGTAGGATATACTGTCCTCAGTCTATCCTCGTAGGATATACTGTCCTCAGTCTATCCTCGTAGGATATACTGTCCTCAGTCTATCCTCGTAGGATATACTGCCCTCAGTCTATCCTTGTAGGACATACTGCCCTCAGTCTATCCTCGTAGGATATACTGTCCTCAGTCTATCCTCGTAGGATATACTGTCCTCAGTCTATCCTCGTAGGATATACTGCCCTCAGTCTATCCTCGTAGGATATACTGCCCTCAGTCTATCCTCGTAGGATATACTGCCCTCAGTCTATCCTCGTAGGATATACTGTCCTCAGTCTATCCTCGTAGGATATACTGCCCTCAGTCTATCCTCGTAGGATATACTGCCCTCAGTCTATCCTCGTAGGATATACTGTCCTCAGTCTATCCCCGTAGGATATACAGCCCTCAGTCTATCCTCGTAGGATATACTGCCCTCAGTCTATCCTCGTAGGATATACTGCCCTTAGTCTATCCTCGTAGGATATACTGCCCTCAGTCTATCCTCGTAGGATATACTGCCCTCAGTCTATCCTCGTAGGATATACTGCCCTCAGTCTATCCTCGTAGGATATACTGCCCTCAGTCTATCCTCGTACTATATACTGTCCTCAGTCTATCCTCGTAGGATATACTGTCCTCAGTCTATCCTCGTAGGATATACTGCCCTCAGTCTATCCTCGTAGGATATACTGCCCTCAGCCTATCCTCGTAGGATATACTGCCCTCAGTCTATCCTCGTAGGATATACTGCCCTCAGTCTATCCTCGTACTATATACTGTCCTCAGTCTATCCTCGTAGGATATACTGTCCTCAGTCTATCCTCGTAGGATATACTGTCCTCAGTCCATCCTCGTAGGATATACTGTCCTCAGTCTATCCTCGTAGGATATACTGCCCTCCGTCTATCCTCGTAGGACATACTGCCCTCAGTCTATCCTCGTAGGATATACTGTCCTCAGTCTATCCTCGTAGGATATACTGTCCTCAGTCTATCCTCGTAGGATATACTGCCCTCAGTCTATCCTCGTAGGATATACTGCCCTCAGTCTATCCTCGTAGGATATACTGCCCTCAGTCTGTCCTCGTAGGATATACTCTCCTCAGTCTATCCTCGTAGGATATACTCTCCTCAGTCTATCCTCGTAGGATATACTGCCCTCAGTCTATCCTCGTAGGATATACTGCCCTCAGTCTATCCTCGTAGGATATCCTGCCCTCAGTCTATCCTCGTAGGATATACTGCCCTCAGTCTATCCTCGTAGGATATACTGCTCTCAGTCTATCCTCGTAGGATATACTGCCCTCAGTCTATCCTCGTAGGATATACTGTTCTCAGTCTATCCTCGTAGGATATACTGCCCTCAGTCTATCCTCGTAGGATATACTGCCCTCAGTCTATCCTCGTAGGATATACTGTCCTCAGTCTATCCTCGTAGGATATACTGCCGTCAGTCTATCCTCGTAGGATATACTGCCCTCAGTCTGTCCTCGTAGGATATACTGCCCTCAGTCTGTCCTCGTAGGATATACTGTCCTCAGTCTATCCTCGTAGGATATACTGCCCTCAGTCTGTCCTCGTAGGATATACTGTTCTCAGTCTATCCTCGTAGGATATACTGCCCTCAGTCTATCCTCGTAGGATATACTGTCCTCAGTCTATCCTCGTAGGATATACTGCCCTCAGTCTATCCTCGTAGGATATACTTCCCTCAGTCTATCCTCGTAGGATATACTGCCCTCAGTCTATCCTCGTAGGATATACTGTTCTCAGTCTATCCTCGTAGGATATACTGCCCTCAGTCTATCCTCGTAGGATATACTGCCCTCAGTCTATCCTCGTACTATATACTGTCCTCAGTCTATCCTCGTAGGATATACTGTCCTCAGTCTATCCTCGTAGGATATACTGTCCTCAGTCCATCCTCGTAGGATATACTGTCCTCAGTCTATCCTCGTAGGATATACTGCCCTCCGTCTATCCTCGTAGGACATACTGCCCTCAGTCTATCCTCGTAGGATATACTGTCCTCAGTCTATCCTCGTAGGATATACTGTCCTCAGTCTATCCTCGTAGGATATACTGCCCTCAGTCTATCCTCGTAGGATATACTGCCCTCAGTCTATCCTCGTAGGATATACTGCCCTCAGTCTGTCCTCGTAGGATATACTCTCCTCAGTCTATCCTCGTAGGATATACTCTCCTCAGTCTATCCTCGTAGGATATACTGCCCTCAGTCTATCCTCGTAGGATATACTGCCCTCAGTCTATCCTCGTAGGATATACTGCCCTCAGTCTATCCTCGTAGGATATACTGCTCTCAGTCTATCCTCGTAGGATATACTGCCCTCAGTCTATCCTCGTAGGATATACTGTTCTCAGTCTATCCTCGTAGGATATACTGCCCTCAGTCTATCCTCGTAGGATATACTGCCCTCAGTCTATCCTCGTAGGATATACTGTCCTCAGTCTATCCTCGTAGGGTATACTGCCGTCAGTCTATCCTCGTAGGATATACTGCCCTCAGTCTGTCCTCGTAGGATATACTGCCCTCAGTCTGTCCTCGTAGGATATACTGTCCTCAGTCTATCCTCGTAGGATATACTGTCCTCAGTCTATCCTCGTAGGATATGCTGCCCTCAGTCTGTCCTCGTAGGATATACTGTTCTCAGTCTATCCTCGTAGGATATACTGCCCTCAGTCTATCCTCGTAGGATATACTGTCCTCAGTCTATCCTCGTAGGATATACTGCCCTCAGTCTATCCTCGTAGGATATACTTCCCTCAGTCTATCCTCGTAGGATATACTGCCCTCAGTCTATCCTCGTAGGATATACTGTTCTCAGTCTATCCTCGTAGGATATACTGCCCTCAGTCTATCCTCGCAGGATATACTGCCCTCAGTCTATCCTTGTAGGATATACTGCCCTCAGTCTATCCTCGTAGGATATACTGCCCTCAGTCTATCCTCGTAGGATATACTGCCCTCAGTCTGTCCTCGTAGGATATACTGTCCTCAGTCTATCCTCGTAGGATATACTGTCCTCAGTCTATCCTCGTAGGATATACTGCCCTCAGTCTATCCTCGTAGGATATACTGCCCTCAGTCTATCCTCGTAGGATATACTGCCCTCAGTCTATCCTCATAGGATATACTACCCTCAGTCTATCCTCGTAGGATATACTGCCGTCAGTCTATCCTCGTAGGATATACTGTTCTCAGTCTATCCTCGTAGGCTCTTTATGCCCTCATCTATGTCGTTTATGTAGATTGTGAACAGCAGGGGGCCCAACACTGACCCCTGAGGAACACCGCTCGTGACGCTTCCCCACTCTGATTTCTCCCCATTTATGCAAACTCTCTGCTGCCTATTTGTCAACCATGCCTCTATCCAGGAAAAAATTTCTCCTCCTATTCCATATGCCTTAATTTTCCTCAATAGTCTGATGTAGGACCCTGTCAAAAGCCTTACTGAAGTCCATATACACAATATCATATTCATTACCATGATCTACCTCCTCAAATACCTTAGTGAAAAAAGTTAATAAATTCGTAAGGCAGGAACGCCCCTTTGTAAAACCATGCTGAGATTCGTTGATTAATTTATGCTTTTCAAGGTGGCTACGAACTGCCTCGGCAATTATTGATTCCATAAATTTTCCCACTATGGAGGTTAGGCTTATTGGTCTATAGCTCGAAGCTAAGGACCTGTCACCTGTTTTGAAAATAGGTATCACATTTGCCATTTTCCACTTATCTGGCACCATGCCAGTTTGTAGTGATATGTTGAAAAGATTAGCCAAAGGTGTGCTAAGCTCCTCTTTACATTCCTTTAGAACCCTTGCATACAGTTCATCAGGGCCTGGGGATTTGTTAGGTTTTAATTTATCTATTTGCCTAAGGACCATGTCACTTGTGACCCTAATCGTGCACAGTTTATTATCGTCCTGTTCTACATAATTTATCATGACTGGAATATCGCTGGTATCCTCCTGTGTAAAAACTGAGAGGAAGTATGTGTTAAAAATTCTACACATTTCCTTATCACTGTCAGTGAGCTGACCCGAGTAACTTTTGAGTGGGCCTATCTTGTCCCTGATCTTACTTCTGTATACCTGAAAGAATCCTTTTGGGTTAGTCTTCGATTCTCTTGCAACTTTAGCCTCATAATCTCTTTTTGCTTTTCTAATTCCCTTTTTTATTTCTCTCTCTAACTGAATATATCGATTTCTTAACTGCCCCTCTCCTCTTTTGATTTGCCTATATATGCCTCTCTTTTGACCAATCAGATATTTTAATCTATTGTTCATCCATTTAGGATCATTTTTGTTTGATCTGATTTCCCTATTTGGAACATAATTTGACTGAGTAGCTAGAAATATGCCCTGGAAAGCATCATATCGGCAACCATCACCACTTACCTGACCCTTAGTCAGGTCATTCCAGTTCAGCCCACCTAAGTAATTTTTCAGTCCTATGAAATCAGCCAAGCGAAAGTCAGGGACGGAGACTTGATTGCCATTATTAGGGGAATTCCATGATATATTAAAACTGAGTGATTTGTGATCACTTTCCCCAAGCTCATCATTAACCTCAAGATTATTAATTAGTGTTTCCCTACTGGCAAGAACCAAGTCAAGGAGGTTATTTCCCCTAGTTGGCTCTGTCACAAACTGTTTTAAAAAACAATCCTGGATCATATCAAGAAAGTCACCTGACTCTAAATTTCCTGTCAAATTGCTCCAGTCAATCTGTCTATAGTTGAAATCTCCCATTAGCACAACATTTTCGTATGTAGATGCCTTACGAATTTCGTCCCATAGAAGTTTACTGCACTCCCTATCAAGATTTGGGGGCCCTGTAAATCACACCCAAAATTAGTTTTTCTCGGCCCTCGAGAAGCTGTAACCAAACAGATTCAGTGGCTGACGCTTCTAATTTAATATCTTGTCTAACACAACAATTTAAATTGTCTCTGACATACATCGCTACTCCACCACCTTTCCTGTTGACCCTGTCAGTGTGGAATAATTTATAGCCTTGTATGTGACATTCAGAGGGCATCTCTCTATCTTTCAGATTGAGCCAGATCTCTGTTATAGCAATAATATCTATGTTTCCTGCACTTGCAATTAATCTAAGCTCATCTATCTTATTTCTTACACTCCTGCTATTAGTATAGTAAACCTTAAGGGAGCTAGTCCCTTGCTGCCCTCTGCTGTCCCCCTTTGTTTGCTGACCTGATCTATTGTCTTTATTTATAACTTCATGCTGAATACCTTTTATACATTTACTGTTTCCAACCCTAGTGTTGCAACCTGCTTGTTTCCCACACACACCCATACCTCTATCTTCCATCAGTTTAAAATCATAGGCATTTCACCAATGGCCTTCTCAATCGAGTCTGCAAGTGCTACCACCCCATCCCCAGAGAGATGTACCCCATCCCTTGCGTACATATCATGTTTGCCATAAAGTTGTTCCAGTTGTCAATGAATGGGATTGCAAGTTCCTTGCAGTATCTGTCTAGCCAGCAATTTACACCAATTGCCCTAGACAACCATTCATTTCCTACTCCCCTTCTAGGCAAGATGCTACATATGATTGGGATCCCTCCCTTAGACTTAATGAAATCTATAGCTGGCCTGTACTTATCTAGCAGCTCTTCTCTCCTACCCTTCCCAATATCATTTCCACCAGCACTGAGACAGATAATGGGCTTGTTCCCATTACCTGACATGATATTATCCAGCCTGTTGACAATGTCCCCAACACCAGCTCCAGGGAAGCACACTCTATCTCTCATCTTCTTATTCCTATAACACCAGTTACACCACAACGTAGTTACTGAATCAAACAGAGCACCAACTCTCTCACAACACAGTTACTGAACCAGACAGAGCACCAGTTACACCACAACGTAGCTACTGAATCAAACAGAGCACCAACTGTCTCACAACACAGTTACTGTACCAGACAGAGCACCAGTTACCTAACAACACAGGAGTCACATGATCACATTGTTTCCCTATCATCATTCCAATATGCCATTCTTCAGGTCACATGTGTCATTCACAACTGTCTATATATACTGTGCTTTAACGTCTGTTTGTTAGAAGTGATCAAGGACCCAGGACCGAAACGTTTTCTAATGTCCTAGAGTTTGTTCACCTTTTTAAATCAACTGGTCACTTTCTTCCTGGCCTGACACTGTGCTGTTCACTTTTGTTTCCCACTGCAGTACTGCTGTTTGATGTACTGGTCGTCATACTGTTCTAGCAAGCTGTTATTTTACCTCTATGGGTCAGAAGTTAGCTTATCTAGGAACTCTTGTCAGCTACATTCCAAGTCTAACGAAGCACACACACAAACGACAGGAAGAGGTAAAAGAGATTGAGAGCATCATTGCGATAACAGGAGAAGACATGACCCAAATAACAAATTTTCAAAGACTTGGGTGGGGACCAAGGAAAAAGAACTACCCAATCAAACTGACATTCAAGTCAGAAATGATACAAAACAAAATCCTGCAATGGAAACCACCGTTAAAGGATTCCCAAAAATACCAGTGAGTGTACCTAAACCACGACAGAACACAAAAAGATAGGGAACAACTTAGAGAAAGAATAAGAAGGCACCAGAGGCAGAGAGGGGACACAGGGCAGGTACCAAGACTTTGGGAGCATATCCTCAAAGGGAACAACAAACACAACTGCCCACAGCATCCCCTGAACCCACCACCCCACGCCAACCAAACACAATAACAGGAGCTAAGCCACAATACACACCCATGGACTGCACCTCCAGCACTAATATTGCCACACCAGCAGACTATCAAAACATCCAGACCTGCCTACCACACCCACAGCCAGCACCAACCCCTCCCACTTCCCAGAATACAGTTCCAGAAAGGAAGATGGAATTACAAATAAGAGTTAGGAGTGGTAGAAAAGAATCACCGAGGCATCCCGGACATCAAAGGAATCAGAGACTAAGTTTATGGAAGTGATAACAGACGAAATTTTCCAGTCTCATTATCAGATCCTAAGGACAGACATGGGGGCAGAGGGGAAGGAGAAAGAGCTGCATTGCTCATCAAAAACCAATGGAGTTTTGCGGAGATGGGAGGACTAGTCAGAAGTGTAGCAGATGACTGCATAGTAGGAACCCCTCATACTGGGGGCCCAAAAGTGATGATAGTTATGTACAACCCACCACCGAACAGGAGGTGGCCAAGACAGAAATATGATGAGAGAAACCAAGTGATGGTAGACACACCAAGTGATGGTAGCCGAGGTTACCAGAAGGTCCCACATGAGTAGGGCAAAGATACTCATCACAGGGGATTTCAACCATAAGAAGAATGACTGGGAGAATTTGGAGCCACATGGGGAACCAGACATGGAGAGCCAAGATGCTGGAAGTGGTACTGGAAAACTGCATGTATCAACATGTTAGGGACACATCCAGAGGGAGGGAGAGGGAGAGGGAGAGGAAGAGGGAGAGAATGATGAACTAGCAAGGCTGGACCTCGTATTCACCTTGAACAGTTCAGGCATATGGGATATCACACATGAAAAGCCCCTAGGCACAAGTGATCATGCAGTCTTGAGTTTTGAATACAAAGCATAGTTAATGGAAAGTGAAACAATACGAGAAGTATGGGAGAAGCCAAACTTCCAAAAACGGGACTACACATGTATATGAGACAATTCCTACATGAGGTGCAGTGGGTAAGCAAGCAGGGAGGCAGTGGAGAAGGTCGTACCAAAGGTCAACAGAAACAACGGGAAGACCAGAGTGAGCCCATGGCTTACCAGGTGTGGAGATGCCAAAGCCAAGTGTGCTAGAGCATGGAAAAAGCATAGAAGGCAAAGGACCCAGGAAAACGAAGTTGAACCGTACAACTGGAAATGAATATGCATGGAAAAGGAGAAAAGTCCAACATCAATACAAGAATGACATAGCATCAAAAGCCAACTCTGACCCAAAGTTGTTATACAGCCACATCAGGAGGAAAACAAGTGAAGCATCAGGTAATCAGGTTGAGGAAGTAGGGGAGCTCGCAGAGAATGATCAGGAAGTACGTGAAGAGCTTAGCACAAGATTCAGGGAGGTATTTACAGTGGAGAGAGATTTCCAGCAAACCGAGATGGTAGGGTGCAACAGCAAGTCCTGGACACACTGCATACAACCAAGGAGAAGAAACGCCTAGAGGAACTAGATATCTTGAAGGCGGTGGGCCTAGATCTCTCTCCATGGGTCCTGAGATAGGGAGAAGATGCACTGTGTGTGCCACTAACAATCTTCAATAAATCTATTGAAACAGGGTAACTGCCGAAGGTGTGAAAGACAGCAAATGTAGTCCCAATTTTTAAGGTGACAGACTGCACTAAATTACAGACTAGTGTTGCTGACATGTATAGTGTATAATGTTATGCAGATTATCAGCAGAGTGGTGCAGCACCTAGAATGGAATGGACTCGTACTTGACAACCAGCACGGTTTCAGGGAAGGAAAATCCTGTGACACAAACATATCGGAGTTCTATGACAAGGTAACTGAAGACAGGAGAGAGGGATGGGTAGACTGCATCTTCTTGGACTGTAAGGTTTTCATTAAAGTACCACACAAAAGACTAACTGAAAAGCTGGAGGAGCAGGGAATACCTGACAGGAAGGAAACGCGTATCAGTATGAGACGGTATCAGAATGGGCGCACGTGTCGAATGGGGTTCCACAAGGGTCAGTCCTAGGTCCGGTGCCGTTTATTGTATATGTGACTGACATGCCGGAAGCGATAGTCAGATGATGTGAAGCTAATGAGGAGAATACAAGAGGACGAGGATCAGGTAAGCCTACAAGGAGATCAGGACAGGTTGCAAGCCTGGTCCGACATAAGGCCCCTGGAATTTAACTCTAGCAAGTGCAAAGTTATGAAGCTTGGGGAAGGACTAAGAACACCACAGATGGAGTACAGCCTAGGAGGTCAGAGGCTGCAAAACTCATTCAAGGAAAAGGATCCTGGGGTGACCATCATACCAACCACATCTCCTGAGGCGCACATCAACCAAATAACTGCTGCAGCATACGGGTGCCTGGAAAACCTAAGAATAGTGTTCAGACACCTGAACAAGGAGTCATTCACGACAATGTACACCGTGTATGTCAGGCCCATATTGGAGTATGCAACACCAGCATGGAACCCACACCTGGTCAAGCACGATGACACCAAAATAGGCCGTCGAATTCATTCTGACGAGGACATTCGAGCACTCCAGGAAGATTTGAATAGACTGATGCAGTGGTCGGAGAAGTGGCAGATGCAGTTTAATATAGACAAATGCAAAGTTCTAAATGTTGGACAGGACAGTAACCATGCCACATATAAACTAAATAATGTAGATCTTAATATTACGGATTGCGAAAAAGATTTAGGAGTTCTGGTTAGTAGTAATCTGAAACCAAGACAACAGTGCATAAGTGTTCGCAATAAAGCTAATAGAATCCTTGGCTTCATATCAAGAAGCATAAATAATAGGAGTCCTCAGGTTGTTCTTCAACTCTGTACATCCTTGGTTAGGCCTCATTTAGATTATGCTGCACAGTTTTGGTCACCGTATTACAGAATGGATATAAATTCTCTGGAAAATGTACAAAGGAGGATGACAAAGTTGATCCCATGTATCAGAAACCTTCCCTATGAGGATAGACTAAGGGCCCTGAATCTGCACTCTCTAGAAAGACGTAGAATTAGGGGGGATATGATTGAGGTGTATAAATGGAAGACAGGAATAAATAAAGGGGATGTAAATAGTGTGCTGAAAATATCTAGCCTAGACAGGACTCGCAGCAATGGTTTTAAGTTTGAAAATTTCAGATTCAGGAAGGATATAGGAAAGTACTGGTTTGGTAATAGAGTTGTGGATGAGTGGAACAAACTCCCGAGTACAGTTATAGAGGCCAGAACGTTGTGTAGCTTTAAAAATAGGTTAGATAAATACATGAGTGGATGTGGGTGGGTGTGAGTTGGACCTGATAGCTTGTGCTACCAGGTCGGTTGCCGTGTTCCTCCCTTAAGTCAATGTGACCTGACCTGACTAGGTTGGGTGCATTGGCTTAAGCCGGTAGGAGACTTGGATCTGCCTCACATGGGCCAGTAGGCCTTCTGCAGTGTTCCTTCGTTCTTATGTAACTACGTTGTGGTGTAACTGGTGCTCTGTCTGGTTCAGTAACTACGTTGTGCTGGTACACGAGAGTGAGGGGGTCACACTTGTAAATGATCTAAGTCGGACCTAAACGTCGTGGTAAGGTCCTCTTTCCTGTGCGGGTTATTTGTGTATTCTAGGCTAGCACCAGGCTAGTACTAGGCTAGAACTAGGTTAGTACCAGGCTACCTGGAGTTTACCTGGAGAGAGTTTCGGGGGTCAACGCCCCCGCGGCCCGGTCTGTGACCAGGCATCCTGGTGGATCAGCCCCTGATCAACCAGGCTGTTGCTGCTGGCTGCACGCAAACCAACGTACGAGCCACAGCCCGGCTGATCAGGAACTGACTTTAGGTGCTTGTCCAGTGCCAGCTTGAAGACTGCCAGGGGTCTGTTGGTAATCCCCCTTATGTGTGCTGGGAGGCAGTTGAACAGTCTCGGGCCCCTGACACTTATTGTATGGTCTCTTAACGTGCTAGTGACACCCCTGCTTTTCATTGGGGGGATGGTGCATCGTCTGCCAAGTCTTTTGCTTTCGTAGTGAGTGATTTTCGTGTGCAAGTTCGGTACTAGTCCCTCTAGGATTTTCCAGGTGTATATAATCATGTATCTCTCCCTCCTGCGTTCCAGGGAATACAGGTTTAGGAACCTCAAGCGCTCCCAATAATTGAGGTGTTTTATCTCCGTTATGCGCGCCGTGAAAGTTCTCTGTACATTTTCTAGGTCGGCAATTTCACCTGCCTTGAAAGGTGCTGTTAGAGTGCAGCAATATTCCAGCCTAGATAGAACAAGTGACCTGAAGAGTGTCATCATGGGCTTGGCCTCCCTAGTTTTGAAGGTTCTCATTATCCATCCTGTCATTTTTCTAGCAGATGCGATTGATACAATGTTATGGTCCTTGAAGGTGAGATCCTCCGACATGATCACTCCCAGGTCTTTGACGTTGGTGTTTCGCTCTATTTTGTGGCCAGAATTTGTTTTGTACTCTGATGAAGATTTAATTTCCTCATGTTTACCATATCTGAGTAATTGAAATTTCTCATCGTTGAACTTCATATTGTTTTCCGCAGCCCATTGAAAGATTTGGTTGATGTCCGCCTGGAGCCTTGCAGTGTCTGCAATGGAAGACACTGTCATGCAGATTCGGGTGTCATCTGCAAAGGAAGACACGGTGCTGTGGCTGACATCCTTGTCTATGTCGGATATGAGGATGAGGAACAAGATGGGAGCTAGTACTGTGCCTTGTGGAACAGAGCTTTAGCACCAGGCTAGTACTAGGCTAGAACTAGGTTAGTACCAGGCTAGCATTAGGTTAGCACCAGGCTAGTACTAGGTTAGCACCAGGCTAGCACTAGGTTAGCACCAGGCTAGCATTAGGTTAGCACCAGGCTAGCATTAGGTTAGCACCAGGCTAGCACTAGGTTAGCACCAGGCTAGCATTAGGTTAGCACCAGGCTAGTACTAGGTTAGCACCAGGCTAGCATTAGGTTAGCACCAGGCTAGCACTAGGTTAGCACCAGGCTAGTACTAGGTTAGCACCAGGCTAGCACTAGGTTAGCACCAGGCTAGCACTAGGTTAGCACCAGGCTAGCACTAGGTTAGCACCAGGCTAGCATTAGGTTAGCACCAGGCTAGCACTAGGTTAGCACCAGGCTAGCACTAGGTTAGCACCAGGCTAGCACTAGGTTAGCACCAGGCTAGCACAAGGCTAGCACTAGGTTAGCACCAGGCTAGCACTAGGTTAGCACCAGGCTAGCACTAGGTTAGCACCAGGCTAGCATAGGTTAGCACCAGGCTAGCATTAGGTTAGCACCAGGCTAGCACTAGGTTAGCACCAGGCTAGCACTAGGTTAGCACCAGGCTAGCACTAGGTTAGCACCAGGCTAGTACTAGGCTAGCACTAGGTTAGTACCAGGCTAGCACTAGCCTAGCACCAGGCTAGCACTAGGTTAGCACCAGGCTAGCATTAGGTTAGCACTAGGTTAGCACTAGGCTAGCACTAGGTTAGCACTAGGTTAGTACCAGGCTAGCACTAGGTTAGTACCAGGCTAGCACTAGGCTAGCATTAGGTTAGCACCAGGCTAGCACTAGGTTAGCACCAGGCTAGCACTAGGCTAGCTCTAGGTTAGTACCAGGCTAGCACCAGGCTAGCACTAGGTTAGCACCAGGCTAGCACTAGGTTAGCACTAGACTAGCACTAGGTTAGCACTAGGTTAGCACCAGACTAGCATTAGGTTAGCACTAGGCTAGCATTAGGTTAGCACTAGGCTAGCACTAGTTTAGCACCAGGCTAGCATTAGGTTAGCACTAGGCTAGTACTAGGTTAGCACCAGGCTAGCATTAGGTTAACACCAGGCTAGCATTAGGTTAGCACCAGGCTAGCACTAGGTTAGCACTAGGCTAGCACTAGGTTAGCACTAGGCTAGCACTAGGTTAGCACTAGGCTAGCACTATGTTAGCACCAGACTAGCACTAGGTTAGCACTAGGCTAGTACTAGGTTAGCAGCAGGCTAGCACTAGATTAGCAGCAGGCTAGCATTAGGTTAGCACTAGGCTAGTACTAGGTTAGCAGGCTAGCACTAGGTTAGCACCAGGCTAGCACTATGTTAGCACCAGGCTAGCACTAGGTTAGCACTAGACTAGCACTAGGTTAGCACTAGGCTAGTACTAGGTTAGCAGCAGGCTAGCACTAGGTTAGCACCAGGCTAGCACTAGGTTAGCACTAGGCTAGTACTAGGTTAGCAGCAGGCTAGCATTAGGTTAGCACCAGGCTAGCACTAGGTTAGCACTAGGCTAGCACTAGGTTAGCACTAGGCTAGCACTAGGTTAGCACTAGGCTAGCACTAGGTTAGCACTAGGCTAGCACTAGGTTAGCACCAGGCTAGCACTAGGTTAGCACTAGGCTAGTACTAGGTTAGCAGCAGGCTAGCACTAGGTTAGCACTAGGCTAGTGCTAGGTTAGCAGCAGGCTAGCACTAGGTTAGCACCAGGCTAGCACTATGTTAGCACCAGACTAGCACTAGGTTAGCACTAGGCTAGTACTAGGTTAGCACTAGGCTAGCACTAGGTTAGCACTAGGCTAGCACTAGGTTAGCACTAGGCTAGCACTAGGTTAGCACTAGGCTAGCACTAGGTTAGCACCAGGCTAGCACTAGGCTAGCACTAGGTTAGCACTAGGCTAGTACTAGTTTAGCAGCAGGCTAGCACTAGGTTAGCACTAGGCTAGTACTAGGTTAGCAGCAGGCTAGCACTAGGTTAGCACCAGGCTAGCACTATGTTAGCACCAGACTAGCACTAGGTTAGCACTAGGCTAGTACTAGGTTAGCAGCAGGCTAGCACTAGATTAGCAGCAGGCTAGCACTAGGTTAGCACCAGGCTAGCACTAGGCTAGCACTAGGTTAGCACCAGGCTAGTACTAGGCTAGCACCAGGCTAGCACTAGGGTAGCACCAAGCCAGCACCATGCCAGCACCAGGCTAGCAGTGCACTAGTACCAGGCTACCCTAGCTGGGACTAGCTTAACTGCATCTACCCTAACGGACTACCCTAACTGGGACTACCCTAACTGGGTCTACCCTAACTGGGACTACCCTAACTGGGACTACCCTAACTGGGACTACCCTTACTGGGTGGTAGTGGTGGTAGGGTTCACTCAGTCAACCACTATCTTGGGTGGTAGTGGTGGTAGGGTTCATTCAGTCAACCACTATCTTGGATGGTAGTGGTGGTAGGGTTCACTCAGTCAACCACTATCTTGGGTGGTAGTGGTGGTAGGGTTCACTCAACCACTATCTTGGGTGGTAGTGGTGGTAGGGTTCACTCAGTCAACCACCATCTTGGGTGATAGTGGTGGTAGGGTTCACTCAACCACCATCTTGGGTGGTAGTGGTGGTAGGGTTCACTCAGTCAACCACCATCTTGGGTGGTAGTGGTGGTAGGGTTCACTCAACCACCATCTTGGGTGGTAGTGGTGGTAGGGTTCACTCAGTCAACCACCATCTTGGGTGGTAGTGGTGGTAGGGTTCACTCAGTCAACCACCATCTTGGGTGGTAGTGGTGGTAGGGTTCACTCAGTCAACCACCATCTTGGGTGGTAGTGGTGGTAGGGTTCACTCAACCACCATCTTGGGTGGTAGTGGCGGTAGGGTTCACTCAACCACTATCTTTGGTGGTAGTGGTGGTAGGGTTCACTCAGTCAACCACCATCTTGGGTGGTAGTGGTGGTAGGGTTCACTCAGTCAACCACTATCTTGGGTAGCTGCCAACGCCCAGGGCACGTTACGTCATATCCACCACCACCACTGCTGCTGGTAGACAACTACCACCATCCAGGGATCTACCACCATTCTCTTGTGTGTCAGGCAACCAAAAGCAGGTTAAAAATTTTGCACTCTGGCAGGATCCTGCTTTAGCCTTCGTCTCCTAAATATGTTCAACCACAGCATGGTTGATCAACCAGGTTGTTACTGCTGGCAGTACACAGTACAACATATGAACCACAGCCTGGTTGATCAGTTCCTTCTTGAAGACAGATGTTTATTGGTAATTTCCCCTTATGTAGGAAGGAAGGTTGAAGAGTCGTGAGCCTCTTACACTTATGCATGAAGGAAGGTGGTGTAAGGGTCGACTACACCGATGATACGAGGCAGAGGGTCAGCATCTGGCACTGCGATCTGATTCACTTGCGTCAGTCAGTAGACATCTGAGCTGTTCCATCAGGTTGTTCCACAAGGATACAAAGTGAGGCTGGTGGACCTGATCACTTCTAACCCAGGTTCTGGTACGACTTTCTCCTTGTAGTAGTGGTCGTCTCTGCTTCTCTGGATTAGTTCTCTAGGGAGATAATTTTATAGGCTTAGCTGAGCCTACATCTGTGTCATGGTAATCAAGGTTGTACATTTTTAGAGTATTTGGAAACATGTCAGATAGGACTGAAGAAGGTCAGTGAGATCAGTCATCTGTGCGTCCGTGAGTCGTGACATAAGAGAGCGAGTGTTCTAAAGTACAGGAGAGTTAGTAAGTCTTGTTTAAACCTCTGCAACTTTATATAAGGAGTGAAGGTTGTCCTCAGAGACTGTCAGTATACAAGGTCAGTGTCGAGACTGTCAGTATACAAGGTCAGTGTCGAGACTGTCAGTATACAAGGTCAGTGTCGAGACTGTCAGTATACAAGACAAGGTCACTGTCGAGACTGTCAGTATACAAGGTCACTGTCGAGACTGTCAGTATACAAGGTCACTGTCGAGACTGTTAGTATACAAGGTCACTGTCGAGACTGTCAGTATACAAGACAAGGTCAGTGTCGAGACTGTCAGTATACAAGACAAGGTCAGTGTCGAGACTGTCAGTATACAAGACAAGGTCAGTGTCGAGACTGTCAGTATACAAGACAAGGTCAGTGTCGAGACTGTCAGTATACAAGACAAGGTCAGTGTCGAGACTGTCAGTATACAAGACAAGGTCAGTGTCGAGACTGTCAGTATACAAGACAAGGTCAGTGTCGAGACTGTCAGTATACAAGACAAGGTCAGTGTCGAGACTGTCAGTATACAAGGTCAGTGTCGAGACTGTCAGTATACAAGGTCAGTGTCGAGACTGTCAGTATACAAGGTCAGTGTCGAGACTGTCAGTATACAAGGTCAGTGTCGAGACTGTCAGTATACAAGGTCAGTGTCGAGACTGTCAGTATACAAGGTCAGTGTCGAGACTGTCAGTATACAAGGTCAGTGTCGACACTGTCAGTATACAAGACAAGGTCAGTGTCGAGACTGTCAGTATACAAGGTCAGTGTCGAGACTGTCAGTATACAAGGTCAGTGTCGAGACTGTCAGTATACAAGGTCAGTGTCGAGACTGTCAGTATACAAGGTCACTGTCGAGACTGTCAGTATACAAGGTCACTGTCGAGACTGTCAGTATACAAGGTCACTGTCGAGACTGTCAGTATACAAGGTCACTGTCGAGACTGTCAGTATACAAGGTCAGTGTCGAGACTGTCAGTATACAAGACAAGGTCAGTGTCGAGACTGTCAGTATACAAGGTCAGTGTCGAGACTGTCAGTATACAAGGTCAGTGTCGAGACTGTCAGTATACAAGGTCACTGTCGAGACTGTCAGTATACAAGGTCAGTGTCGAGACTGTCAGTATACAAGGTCAGTGTCGAGACTGTCAGTATACAAGGTCAGTGTCGAGACTGTCAGTATACAAGGTCAGTGTCGAGACTGTCAGTATACAAGGTCACTGTCGAGACTGTCAGTATACAAGGTCAGTGTCGAGACTGTCAGTATACAAGGTCAGTGTCGAGACTGTCAGTATACAAGACAATGTCAGTGTCGAGACTGTCAGTATACAAGGTCAGTGTCGACACTGTCAGTATACAAGGTCACTGTCGAGACTGTCAGTATACAAGACAAGGTCACTGTCGAGACTGTCAGTATACAAGACAAGGTCAGTGTCGAGACTGTCAGTATACAAGACAAGGTCAGTGTCGAGACTGTCAGTATACAAGGTCAGTGTCGAGACTGTCAGTATACAAGGTCAGTGTCGAGACTGTCAGTATACAAGACAAGGTCACTGTCGAGACTGTCAGTATACAAGACAAGGTCAGTGTCGAGACTGTCAGTATACAAGACAAGGTCAGTGTCGAGACTGTCAGTATACAAGGTCAGTGTCGAGACTGTCAGTATACAAGACAAGGTCAGTGTCGAGACTGTCAGTATACAAGACAAGGTCAGTGTCGAGACTGTCAGTATACAAGGTCAGTGTCGAGACTGTCAGTATACAAGACAAGGTCAGTGTCGAGACTGTCAGTATACAAGGTCACTGTCGAGACTGTCAGTATACAAGACAGGGTCAGTGTCGAGACTGTCAGTATACAAGGTCAGTGTCGAGACTGTCAGTATACAAGGTCAGTGTCGAGGCTGTCAGTATACAAGGTCAGTGTCGAGACTGTCAGTATACAAGGTCAGTGTCGAGACTGTCAGTATACAAGACAAGGTCACTGTCGAGACTGTCAGTATACAAGGTCACTGTCGAGACTGTCAGTATACAAGGTCACTGTCGAGACTGTTAGTATACAAGGTCACTGTCGAGACTGTCAGTATACAAGACAAGGTCAGTGTCGAGACTGTCAGTATACAAGACAAGGTCACTGTCGAGACTGTCAGTATACAAGGTCACTGTCGAGACTGTCAGTATACAAGGTCACTGTCGAGACTGTCAGTATACAAGGTCAGTGTCGAGACTGTCAGTATACAAGGTCAGTGTCGAGACTGTCAGTATACAAGGTCAGTGTCGAGACTGTCAGTATACAAGACAAGGTCAGTGTCGAGACTGTCAGTATACAAGACAAGGTCAGTGTCGAGACTGTCAGTATACAAGGTCAGTGTCGAGACTGTCAGTATACAAGACAAGGTCAGTGTCGAGACTGTCAGTATACAAGGTCAGTGTCGACACTGTCAGTATACAAGACAAGGTCAGTGTCGACACTGTCAGTATACAAGACAAGGTCAGTGTCGACACTGTCAGTATACAAGACAAGGTCAGTGTCGAGGCTGTCAGTATACAAGACAAGGTCACTGTCGAGACTGTCAGTATACAAGTTCAGTGTCGAGACTGTCAGTATACAAGACAAGGTCACTGTCGAGGCTGTCAGTATACAAGGTCAGTGTCGAGGCTGTCAGTATACAAGACAAGGTCAGTGTCGAGACTCAGTATACAAGGTCAGTGTCGAGACTGTCAGTATACAAGGTCACTGTCGATACTGTCAGTATACAAGGTCACTGTCGAGACTGTCAGTATACAAGACAAGGTCAGTGTCGAGACTGTCAGTATACAAGACAAGGTCAGTGTCGAGACTGTCAGTATACAAGGTCACTGTCGAGACTGTCAGTATACAAGGTCACTGTCGAGACTGTCAGTATACAAGACATGGTCACTGTCGAGACTGTCAGTATACAAGACAAGGTCAGTGTCGAGACTGTCAGTATACAAGACAAGGTCAGTGTCGAGACTGTCAGTATACAAGGTCAGTGTCGAGACTGTCAGTATACAAGGTCAGTGTCGAGACTGTCAGTATACAAGACAAGGTCACTGTCGAGACTGTCAGTATACAAGACAAGGTCAGTGTCGAGACTGTCAGTATACAAGACAAGGTCAGTGTCGAGACTGTCAGTATACAAGGTCAGTGTCGAGACTGTCAGTATACAAGACAAGGTCAGTGTCGAGACTGTCAGTATACAAGACAAGGTCAGTGTCGAGACTGTCAGTATACAAGGTCAGTGTCGAGACTGTCAGTATACAAGACAAGGTCAGTGTCGAGACTGTCAGTATACAAGGTCACTGTCGAGACTGTCAGTATACAAGACAGGGTCAGTGTCGAGACTGTCAGTATACAAGGTCAGTGTCGAGACTGTCAGTATACAAGGTCAGTGTCGAGGCTGTCAGTATACAAGGTCAGTGTCGAGACTGTCAGTATACAAGGTCAGTGTCGAGACTGTCAGTATACAAGACAAGGTCACTGTCGAGACTGTCAGTATACAAGGTCACTGTCGAGACTGTCAGTATACAAGGTCACTGTCGAGACTGTTAGTATACAAGGTCACTGTCGAGACTGTCAGTATACAAGACAAGGTCAGTGTCGAGACTGTCAGTATACAAGACAAGGTCACTGTCGAGACTGTCAGTATACAAGGTCACTGTCGAGACTGTCAGTATACAAGGTCACTGTCGAGACTGTCAGTATACAAGGTCACTGTCGAGACTGTCAGTATACAAGGTCAGTGTCGAGACTGTCAGTATACAAGGTCAGTGTCGAGACTGTCAGTATACAAGGTCAGTGTCGAGACTGTCAGTATACAAGACAAGGTCAGTGTCGAGACTGTCAGTATACAAGACAAGGTCAGTGTCGAGACTGTCAGTATACAAGGTCAGTGTCGAGGCTGTCAGTATACAAGACAAGGTCAGTGTCGAGACTGTCAGTATACAAGGTCAGTGTCGAGACTGTCAGTATACAAGGTCACTGTCGAGACTGTCAGTATACAAGGTCACTGTCGAGACTGTCAGTATACAAGACAAGGTCAGTGTCGAGACTGTCAGTATACAAGACAAGGTCAGTGTCGAGACTGTCAGTATACAAGGTCACTGTCGAGACTGTCAGTATACAAGGTCACTGTCGAGACTGTCAGTATACAAGACATGGTCACTGTCGAGACTGTCAGTATACAAGACAAGGTCAGTGTCGAGACTGTCAGTATACAAGACAAGGTCAGTGTCGAGACTGTCAGTATACAAGGTCAGTGTCGAGACTGTCAGTATACAAGGTCAGTGTCGAGACTGTCAGTATACAAGACAAGGTCACTGTCGAGACTGTCAGTATACAAGGTCACTGTCGAGACTGTCAGTATACAAGGTCACTGTCGAGACTGTCAGTATACAAGGTCACTGTCGAGACTGTCAGTATACAAGGTCACTGTCGAGACTGTCAGTATACAAGACAAGGTCAGTGTCGAGACTGTCAGTATACAAGACAAGGTCACTGTCGAGACTGTCAGTATACAAGGTCAGTGTCGAGACTGTCAGTATACAAGGTCAGTGTCGAGACTGTCAGTATACAAGGTCAGTGTCGAGACTGTCAGTATACAAGGTCAGTGTCGAGACTGTCAGTATACAAGACAAGGTCAGTGTCGAGACTGTCAGTATACAAGGTCAGTGTCGAGACTGTCAGTATACAAGGTCAGTGTCGAGACTGTCAGTATACAAGGTCAGTGTCGACACTGTCAGTATACAAGGTCAGTGTCGAGACTGTCAGTATACAAGGTCAGTGTCGAGACTGTCAGTATACAAGGTCAGTGTCGAGACTCAGTATACAAGACAAGGTCACTGTCGAGACTGTCAGTATACAAGGTCAGTGTCGAGACTGTCAGTATACAAGGTCAGTGTCGAGACTGTCAGTATACAAGGTCAGTGTCGAGACTGTCAGTATACAAGGTCAGTGTCGAGACTGTCAGTATACAAGGTCAGTGTCGAGACTGTCAGTATACAAGACAAGGTCACTGTCGAGACTGTCAGTATACAAGGTCAGTGTCGAGACTGTCAGTATACAAGACAAGGTCACTGTCGAGACTGTCAGTATACAAGGTCAGTGTCGAGACTGTCAGTATACAAGGTCAGTGTCGAGACTGTCAGTATACAAGGTCAGTGTCGAGACTGTCAGTATACAAGGTCAGTGTCGAGACTGTCAGTATACAAGGTCAGTGTCGAGACTGTCAGTATACAAGGTCAGTGTCGAGACTGTCAGTATACAAGGTCAGTGTCGAGACTGTCAGTATACAAGGTCAGTGTCGAGACTGTCAGTATACAAGGTCAGTGTCGAGACTGTCAGTATACAAGGTCAGTGTCGAGACTGTCAGTATACAAGGTCAGTGTCGAGACTGTCAGTATACAAGGTCAGTGTCGAGACTGTCAGTATACAAGGTCAGTGTCGAGACTGTCAGTATACAAGGTCAGTGTCGAGGCATAAGGTGACTCAAAAATATTCTTTTAATCTGATTTATGGAGTAGAGTTCATCAGTTTCAACTTTGTCAAGTGTTGCTACGACTTAGCTAAGATGAGAGTTCCCTGCAGCACCTCTATAGTGCTGCAGTGACCTTGTCAAGATGTAGCAGCACCTCTATAGTGCTGCAGTGACCTTGTCAAGATGTACCAGCACCTCTATAGTGCTGCAGTGACCTTGTCAAGATATAGCAGCACCTCTATAGTGATGCAGTGACCTTGTCAAGATGTAGCAACACCTCTATAGTGCTGCAGTGACCTTGTCAAGATGTAGCAGCACCTCTATAGTGCTGCAGTGACCTTGTCAAGATGTAGCAGCACCTCTATAGTGCTGCAGTGACCTTGTCAAGATGTAGCAGCACCTCTATAGTGCTGCAGTGACCTTGTCAAGATGTACCAGCACCTCTATAGTGCTGCAGTGACCTTGTCAAGATGTAGCAGCACCTCTATAGTGCTGCAGTGACCTTGTCAAGATGTAGCAGCACCTCTATAGTGATGCAGTGACCTTGTCAAGATGTAGCAGCACCTCTATAGTGCTGCAGTGACCTTGTCAAGATGTACCAGCACCTCTATAGTGCTGCAGTGACCTTGTCAAGATGTAGCAGCACCTCTATAGTGCTGCTACATCTTGACTCACGATATTGTAGTGACACAGTTGTTGTCGAGGCAATGCTCAGACCTCTACAACACAAGTGTCTTGAAAGTTTAAAGTTATGCCATGAATTAAGATCCTGGACTTCACCTTACGAAAGCAGACAAAGCAAATGTGATTGTAATTATATACAAGGTAGATTATAGTGGAAAAATGAACATGGTAGTAGACTAGGGAAGTTGGGTGCCTCTTAAAGAGACTGGGAGACAACTAATGTCCCTGAGGACCCTCATAGACGTTATTGTTGACAGTGGTGTAAAATACCGACAAGTTGAAGATTGAGTCGTGCAGCAGTTGGGTATTTTTATTGATGACACGTTTGGCCTTCACGGTAGGCTTCTTCAGTCAGAAACAGAGGAGGCAGGTGTAGTAGTGAAAGAATGATATAATCACTCCATCAACCTTGGAGAAAAAGTATTTGAGGTGGTCAGTCCCTCAGCCTGGGAAAGACTTGAGCTCCATGGAGTTGAACTCTTCTCCAAGCTGAGGGACTGACCACCTCAAATACATCATCTTCACCTCAAATTACATCATCTTCATTTCACTACACCTGCAGCCTCTGTATTTGACTGAAGAAATCTACTGTGTAGGTGAATCATTTCATCAATAAGATACCCAAGTGTTGCACATGTGTCTTAATCTTCAAGACTAGACCTAGTAGGTAAGATGGCAGGACACATGAAACAGAAACGTAACAAGGCAGGGAAAACCTCGTTCGTCTGAGCGAAGTTTCTGTTGCCTTGTTCTACATGTGTTTAATGTTGTCCTGGGTTTTGTTAGGGTTATCATGGGCCACCTGACGTACTAAGTCTACTCTTGGTCGTAAGGGATATTCGTTGTGTCTCAAAACCAAGACTCTTTAAGACACAGTGGCCCCCTTATGTCATGACCCGCACCCAGACTGTACCAGGTAGACTCCTGCATGCTCTCTCTCAAAGCAACGCAGCACAGATCAAGATTCATCCCAGTCTGTAGGAAAATGCACGCAACAGGCATGCATCATGGTTTTCAATGTTTGGTGGGATCTTACCAACACTACTTCAGACTAATAGACTGTGCAGACTGACTTTGTATCACTGAGCAGTTTAACATTTATCTAAATACTGTACCAGTAAAATTGTAACCTTGGTCACTTAGAGTAGTTCCTGGGACACCCACTGGTGATATAGCACTAACGACCTAATGACCTTGGTATTAATACTAACGACTTAATGACCTTGGTATTAATACTAGGTATGGACACTACCTCAGGATAACTGGTGATCTTATCTAAATTTGTAAAATAACATTGGTTACCTGACTTTGCCTGAGGTAAAAGTGCACAGAGTCTAGTCAGGTGTGTGACTGTTTCTACACCTGCTGGTATGATGTAGTGATGCAGAGTTGGTGTAGTGTCTGGGTTCACGCTGGTATGATGTAGTGATGCAGGGTTGGTGTAGTGTCTGGGTTCACACTGGTATGATGTAGTGATGCAGGGTTGGTGTAGTGTCTGGGTTCACACTGGTATGATGTAGTGATGCAGGGTTGGTGTAGTGTCTGGGTTCACACTGGTATGATGTAGTGACGCAGGGTTGGTGTAGTGTCTGGGTTCACACTGGTATGATGTAGTGATGCAGGGTTGGTGTAGTGTCTGGGTTCACACTGGTATGATGTAGTGATGCAGGGTTGGTGTAGTGTCTGGGTTCACACTGGTATGATGTAGTGATGCAGGGTTGGTGTAGTGTCTGGGTTCACACTGGTATGATGTAGTGATGCAGGGTTGGTGTAGTGTCTGGGTTCACACTGGTATGATGTAGTGATGCAGGGTTGGTGTAGTGTCTGGGTTCACACTGGTATGATGTAGTGACGCAGGGTTGGTGTAGTGTCTGGGTTCACACTGGTATGATGTAGTGATGCAGGGTTGGTGTAGTGTCTGGGTTAACACTGGTATGATGTAGTGATGCAGGGTTGGTGTAGTGTCTGGGTTCACACTGGTATGATGTAGTGATGCAGGGTTGGTGTAGTGTCTGGGTTCACACTGGTATGATGTAGTGATGCAGGGTTGGTGTAGTGTCTGGGTTCACACTGGTATGATGTAGTGATGCAGGGTTGGTGTAGTGTCTGGGTTCACACTGGTATGATGTAGTGATGCAGGGTTGGTGTAGTGTCTGGGTTCACACTGGTATGATGTAGTGATGCAGGGTTGGTGTAGTGTCTGGGTTCACACTGGTATGATGTAGTGATGCAGGGTTGGTGTAGTGTCTGGGTTCACACTCCTGTTGACACAACACCTGACGTAGCTGCCAACATGTTATACACTTGTGTTTATTACTTATACTTTGTAAACTGAGATGAGTAACCCAGATCAGAAGTGCTTTACCATACAGCAGTGTGTGAACCAGTGGTGGCCGGGAGCATACAGCAGTGTGTGAACCAGTGGTGGCCGGGAGCATACAGCAGTGTGTGAACCAGTGGTGGCCGGGAGCATACAGCAGTGTGTGAACCAGTGGTGGCCGGGAGCATACAGCAGTGTGTGAACCAGTGGTGGCCAGGAGCATACAGCAGTGTGTGAACCAGTGGTGGCCGAGAGCATACAGCAGTGTGTGAACCAGTGGTGGCCAGGAGCATACAGAAGTGTGTGAACCAGTGGTGGCCAGGAGCATACAGCAGTGTGTGAACCAGTGGTGGCCGGGAGCATACAGCAGTGTGTGAACCAGTGGTGGCCGGGAGCATACAGCAGTGTGTGAACCAGTGGTGGCCGGGAGCATACAGCAGTGTGTGAACCAGTGGTGGCCGGGAGCATACAGCAGTGTGTGAACCAGTGGTGGCCGGGAGCATACAGCAGTGTGTGAACCAGTGGTGGCCGGGAGCATACAGCAGTGTGTGAACCAGTGGTGGCCGGGAGCATACAGCAGTGTGTGAACCAGTGGTGGCCGGGAGCATACAGCAGTGTGTGAACCAGTGGTGGCCGGGAGCATACAGCAGTGTGTGAACCAGTGGTGGCCGGGAGCATACAGCAGTGTGTGAACCAGTGGTGGCCGGGAGCATACAGCAGTGTGTGAACCAATGGTGGCCGGGAGCATACAGCAGTGTGTGAACCAGTGGTGGCCGGGAGCATACAGCAGTGTGTGAACCAGTGGTGGCCGGGAGCATACAGCAGTGTGTGAACCAGTGGTGGCCGGGAGCATACAGCAGTGTGTGAACCAGTGGTGGCCGGGAGCATACAGCAGTGTGTGAACCAGTGATGGCCGGGAGCATACAGCAGTGTGTGAACCAGTGGTGGCCGGGAGCATACAGCAGTGTGTGAACCAGTGGTGGCCGGGAGCATACAGCAGTGTGTGAACCAGTGGTGGCCGGGAGCATACAGCAGTGTGTGAACCAGTGATGGCCGGGAGCATACAGCAGTGTGTGAACCAGTGGTGGCCGGGAGCATACAGCAGTGTGTGAACCAGTGGTGACCGGGAGCATACAGCAGTGTGTGAACCAGTGGTGGCCGGGAGCATACAGCAGTGTGTGAACCAGTGGTGGCCGGGAGCATACAGCAGTGTGTGAACCAGTGGTGGCCGGGAGCATACAGCAGTGTGTGAACCAGTGGTGGCCGGGAGCATACAGCAGTGTGTGAACCAGTGGTGGCCGGGAGCATACAGCAGTGTGTGAACCAGTGATGGCCGGGAGCATACAGCAGTGTGTGAACCAGTGGTGGCCGGGAGCATACAGAAGTGTGTGAACCAGTGGTGGCCGGGAGCATACAGCAGTGTGTGAACCAGTGGTGGCCGGGAGCATACAGCAGTGTGTGAACCAGTGGTGGCCGGGAGCATACAGCAGTGTGTGAACGAGTGGTGGCCGGGAGCATACAGCAGTGTGTGAACCAGTGGTGGCCGGGAACATACAGCAGTGTGTGAACCAGTGGTGGCCAGGAGCATACAGAAGTGTGTGAACCAGTGGTGGCCGGGAGCATACAGCAGTGTGTGAACCAGTGGTGGCCGGGAGCATACAGCAGTGTGTGAACCAGTGGTGGCCGGGAGCATACAGCAGTGTGTGAACCAGTGGTGGCCGGGAGCATACAGCAGTGTGTGAACCAGTGGTGGCCGGGAGCATACAGCAGTGTGTGAACCAGTGGTGGCCAGGAGCATACAGAAGTGTGTGAACCAGTGGTGGCCGGGAGCATACAGCAGTGTGTGAACCAGTGGTGGCCGGGAGCATACAGCAGTGTGTGAACCAGTGGTGGCCGGGAGCATACAGCAGTGTGTGAACCAGTGGTGGCCGGGAGCATACAGCAGTGTGTGAACCAGTGGTGGCCAGGAGCATACAGAAGTGTGTGAACCAGTGGTGGCCGGGAGCATACAGCAGTGTGTGAACCAGTGGTGGCCGGGAGCATACAGCAGTGTGTGAACCAGTGGTGGCCGGGAGCATACAGCAGTGTGTGAACCAGTGGTGGCCGGTAGCATACAGCAGTGTGTGAACCAGTGGTGGCCGGGAGCATACAGCAGTATGTGAACCAGTGGTGGCCGAGAGCATACAGCAGTGTGTGAACCATTGGTGACCGAGAGCATACAGCAGTGTGTGAACCAGTGGTGGCCGAGAGCATACAGCAGTGTGTGAACCAGTGGTGGCCGGGAGCATACAGCAGTGTGTGAACCAGTGGTGGCCGGGAGCATACCGCAGTGTGTGAACCAGTGGTGGCCGGGAGCATACAGCAGTGTGTGAACCAGTGGTGGCCGGGAGCATACAGCAGTGTGTGAACCAGTGGTGGCCGGGAGCATACAGCAGTGTGTGAACCAGTGGTGGCCGGGAGCATACAGCAGTGTGTGAACCAGTGGTGGCCGGGAGCATAGCATACAGCAGTGTGTGAACCAGTGGTGGCCAGCAGGAGCATACAGCAGTGTGTGAACCAGTAGTGGCCGGGAGCATACAGCAGTGTGTGAACCAGTGGTGGCCGGGAGCATACCAGTGGTGGCAGTGTGTGAACCAGTGGTGGCCGGGAGCATACAGCAGTGTGTGAACCAGTGGTGGCCGGGAGCATACAGCAGTGTGTGAACCAGTGGTGGCCGGGAGCATACCGCAGTGTGTGAACCAGTGGTGGCCAGGAGCATACACCAGTGTGTGAACCAGTGGTGGCCGGGAGCATACAGCAGTGTGTGAACCAGTGGTGGCCGGGAGCATACAGCAGTGTGTGAACCAGTGGTGGCCGGGAGCATACAGCAGTGTGTGAACCAGTGGTGGCCGGGAGCATACAGCAGTGTGTGAACCAGTGGTGGCCGGGAGCATACAGCAGTGTGTGAACCAGTGGTGGCCGGGAGCATACAGCAGTGTGTGAACCAGTGGTGGCCAGGAGCATACAGCAGTGTGTGAACCAGTGGTGGCCGGGAGCATACAGCAGTGTGTGAACCAGTGGTGGCCGGGAGCATACAGCAGTGTGTGAACCAGTGGTGGCCAGGAGCATACAGCAGTGTGTGAACCAGTGGTGGCCGGGAGCATACAGCAGTGTGTGAACCAGTGGTGGCCGGGAGCATACAGCAGTGTGTGAACCAGTGGTGGCCGAGAGCATACAGCAGTGTGTGAACCAGTGGTGGCCGGGAGCATACAGCAGTGTGTGAACCAGTGGTGGCCGGGAGCATACAGCAGTGTGTGAACCAGTGATGGCCAGGAGCATACAACAGTGTGTGAACCAGTGGTGGCCAGGAGCATACAACAGTGTGTGAACCAGTGGTGACCAGGAGCATACAGCAGTGTGTGAACCAGTTGTGGCCGGGAGCATACAACAGTGTGTGAACCAGTGGTGGCCGGGAGCATACAGCAGTGTGTGAACCAGTGGTGGCCGGGAGCATACAGCAGTGTGTGAACCAGTGGTGGCCGGGAGCATACAGCAGTGTATGAACCAGTGGTGGCCAGGAGCATACAGCAGTGTGTGAACCAGTGGTGGCAGGGAGCATACAGCAGTGTATGAACCAGTGGTGGCCAGGAGCATACAGCAGTGTGTGAACCAGTGGTGACCAGGAGCATACAGCAGTGTGTGAACCATTGGTGGCCGGGAGCATACAGCAGTGTGTGAACCAGTGGTGGCCGGGAGCATACAGCAGTGTGTGAACAGGTGGTGGCCCGGAGCAGACAGCAGTGTGTGAACCAGTGGTGACCAGGAGCATACAGCAGTGTGTGAACCAGTGATGGCCAGGAGCATACAACAGTGTGTGAACCAGTGGTGGCCAGGAGCATACAACAGTGTGTGAACCAGTGGTGGCCAGGAGCATACAACAGTGTGTGAACCAGTTGTGGCCGGGAGCATACAACAGTGTGTGAACCAGTGGTGGCCGGGAGCATACAGCAGTGTGTGAACCAGTGGTGGCCGGGAAAATACAGCAGTGTGTGAACCAGTGGTGGCCGGGAGCATACAGCAGTGTATGAACCAGTGGTGGCCAGGAGCATACAGCAGTGTGTGAACCAGTGGTGGCCGGGAGCATACAGCAGTGTATGAACCAGTGGTGGCCAGGAGCATACAGCAGTGTGTGAACCAGTGGTGGCCAGGAGCATACAGCAGTGTGTGAACCAGTGGTGGCCGGGAGCATACAACAGTGTGTGAACCAGTGGTGGCCGGGAGCATACAGCAGTGTGTGAACAAGTGGTGGCCGGGAGCATACAGCAGTGTGTGAACCAGTGGTGACCAGGAGCATACAACAGTGTGTGAACCAGTGGTGACCAGGAGCATACAACAGTGTGTGAACCAGTGGTGACCAGGAGCATACAACAGTGTGTGAACCAGTGGTGGCCGGGAGCATACAACAGTGTGTGAACCAGTGGTGACCGGGAGCATACAGCAGTGTGTGAACCAGTGGTGGCCGGGAGCATACAGCAGTGTGTGAACCAGTGGTGGCCAGGAGCATACAGCAGTGTGTGAACCAGTGGTGGCCGGGAGCATACAGCAGTGTGTGAACCAGTGGTGGCCGGGAGCATACAGCAGTGTGTGAACCAGTGGTGGCCGGGAGCATACAGCAGTGTGTGAACCAGTGGTGGCCGGGAGCATACAGCAGTGTGTGAACCAGTGGTGGCCGGGAGCATACAGCAGTGTGTGAACCAGTGGTGGCCGGGAGCATACAGCAGTGTGTGAACCAGTGGTGGCCGGGAGCATACAGCAGTGTGTGAACCAGTGGTGGCCGGGAGCATACAGCAGTGTGTGAACCAGTGGTGGCCGGGAGCATACAGCAGTGTGTGAACCAGTGGTGGCCGGGAGCATACAGCAGTGTGTGAACCAGTGGTGGCCGGGAGCATACAACAGTGTGTGAACCAGTGGTGGCCGGGAGCATACAACAGTGTGTGAACCAGTGGTGGCCGAGAGCATACAACAGTGTGTGAACCAGTGGTTGCCGGGAGCATACAGCAGTGTGTGAACCAGTGGTGGCCGGGAGCATACAGCAATGTGTGAACCAGTGGTGGCCGGGAGCATACAGCAGTGTGTGAACCAGTGGTGGCCGAGAGCATACAGCAGTGTGTGAACCAGTGGTGGCCGGGAGCATACAGCAGTGTGTGAACCAGTGGTGGCCGGGAGCATACAGCAGTGTGAACCAGTGGTGGCCGGGAGCATACAGCAGTGTGTGAACCAGTGGTGGCCGGGAGCATACATCAGTGTGTGAACCAGTGGTGGCCGGGAGCATACAACAGTGTGTGAACCAGTGGTGGCCGGGAGCATACAACAGTGTGTGAACCAGTGGTGACCAGGTGCATACAGCAGTGTGTGAACAAGTGGTGGCCGGGAGCATACAACAGTGTGTGAACCAGTGGTGACCAGGAGCATACAGCAGTGTGTGAACCAGTGGTGGCCGGGAGCATACAGCAATGTGTGAACCAGTGGTGGCCGGGAGCATACAGCAGTGTGTGAACCAGTGGTGGCCGAGAGCATACAGCAGTGTGTGAACCAGTGGTGGCCGGGAGCATACAGCAGTGTGTGAACCAGTGGTGGCCGGGAGCATACAGCAGTGTGAACCAGTGGTGGCCGGGAGCATACAGCAGTGTGTGAACCAGTGGTGGCCGGGAGCATACATCAGTGTGTGAACCAGTGGTGGCCGGGAGCATACAACAGTGTGTGAACCAGTGGTGGCCGGGAGCATACAACAGTGTGTGAACCAGTGGTGACCAGGTGCATACAGCAGTGTGTGAACAAGTGGTGGCCGGGAGCATACAACAGTGTGTGAACCAGTGGTGACCAGGAGCATACAGCAGTGTGTGAACCAGTGGTGGCCGGGAGCATACAACAGTGTGTGAACCAGTGGTGACCAGGAGCATACAGCAGTGTGTGAACCAGTGGTGGCCGGGAGCATACAGCAGTGTGTGAACCAGTGGTGGCCGGGAGCATACAGCAGTGTGTGAACCAGTGGTGGCCGGGAGCATACAACAGTGTGTGAACCAGTGGTGGCCGGGAGCATACAGCAGTGTGTGAACCAGTAGTGACCAGGAGCATACAACAGTGTGTGATCCAGTGTTTGGCCAGTCAGTGGCTTGTTAAGTCCAGTGTTTGGCCAGTCAGTGGCTTGTTAAGTCCAGTGTTTGGCCAGTCAGTGGCTTGTTCAGTCCAGTGTTTGGCCAGTCAGTGGCTTGTTCAGTCCAGTGTTTGGCCAGTCAGTGGCTTGTTCAGTCCAGTGTTTGGCCAGTCAGTTGCCTCTCAATACTGACTGATAAACTGAACACATCTAATCCACGCTGAGGGACTGATTACCTCAAACTGAGATATACCAGGGAAGTAGACTGATACTGAGACACACCGGGAAGTAAACTGATACTGAGACACACCGGGAAGTAAACTGATACTGAGACACACCGGGAAGTAGACTGATACTGAGACACACCGGGAAGTAGACTGATACTGAGCCACACCGGGAAGTAGACTGATACTGAGATACACCAGATCACTGGTGGCAGTTACTGGCTGTGAGTGAGGCAGACCACAGCCAGTCTGACCTTTCTCATTATTATGAAGGAACCGGAGTGAAGACTAATGCACTCTACCCTGGCAGTCTTACACCAGACTGTATGATGACAGTCTACCCTGGCAGTCTTACACCAGACTGTATGATGACAGTCTACCCTGGCAGTCTTACACCAGACTGTATAATGAGACAGTCTACCCTGGCAGTCACACACCAGACTGTATAATGAGACAATCTACCCTGGCAGTCACACACCAGACTGTATAATGAGACAGTCTACCCTGGCAGTCTTACACCAGACTGTATGATGAGACAGTCTACCCTGGCAGTCTTACACCAGACTGTATGATGACAGTCTACCCTGGCAGTCTTACACCAGACTGTATGATGAGACAGTCTACCCTGGCAGTCTTACACCAGACTGTATGATGACAGTCTACCCTGGCAGTCTTACACCAGACTGTATGATGAGACAGTCTACCCTGGCAGTCACACACCAGACTGTATGATGAGACAGTCTACCCTGGCAGTTTTACACCAGACTGTATGATGAGACAGTCTACCCTGGCAGTTTTACACCAGACTGTATGATGAGACAGTCTACCCTGGCAGTCACACACCAGACTGTATGATGAGACAGTCTACCCTGGCAGTCTTACACCAGACTGTATGATGAGACAATCTACCCTGGCAGTCTTACACCAGACTGTATGATGAGACAGTCTACCCTGGCAGTCACACACCAGAGTGTATGATGAGACAATCTACCCTGGCAGTCTTACACCAGACTGTATGATGAGACAGTCTACCCTGGCAGTCTTACACCAGACTGTATGATGAGACAATCTACCCTGGCAGTCTTACACCAGACTGTATGATGAGACAGTCTACCCTGGCAGTCTTACACCAGACTGTATGATGAGACAGTCTACCCTGGCAGTCTTACACCAGACTGTATGATGAGACAATCTACCCTGGCAGTGTTACACCAGACTGTATGATGACAGACAGTCTACCCTGGCAGTCTACCCTGGCACACCAGACTGTATGATGACAGTCTACCCTGGCAGTCTTACACCAGACTGTATGATGACAGTCTACCCTGGCAGTCTTACACCAGACTGTATGATGAGACAGTCTACCCTGGCAGTCACACACCAGACTGTATGATGAGACAGTCTACCCTGGCAGTCACACACCAGACTGCATGATGAGACAGTCTACCCTGGCAGTCACACACCAGACTGTATGATGAGACAGTCTACCCTGGCAGTCACACACCAGACTGTATAATGAGACAGTCTACCCTGGCAGTCACACACCAGACTGTATAATGACAGTCTACCCTGGCAGTCACACACCAGACTGTATAATGAGACAGTCTACCCTGGCAGTCACACACCAGACTGTATAATGACAGTCTACCCTGGCAGTCACACACCAGACTGTATAATGAGACAGTCTACCCTGGCAGTCACACACCAGACTGTATGATGAGACAGTCTACCCTGGCAGTCACACACCAGACTGTATGATGAGACAGTCTACCCTGGCAGTCACACACCAGACTGTATGGTGAGACAGTCTACCCTGGCAGTCACACACCAGACTGTATGATGAGACAGTCTACCCTGGCAGTCACACACCAGACTGTATGGTGAGACAGTCTACCCTGGCAGTCACACACCAGACTGTATGATGAGACAGTCTACCCTGGCAGTCACACACCAGACTGTATGATGAGACAGTCTACCCTGGCAGTCACACACCAGACTGTATGATGAGACAGTCTACCCTGGCAGTCACACACCAGACTGTATGATGACAGTCTACCCTGGCAGTCACACACCAGACTGTATGATGAGACAGTCTACCCTGGCAGTCACACACCAGACTGTATGATGAGACAGTCTACCCTGGCAGTCACACACCAGACTGTATGATGACAGTCTACCCTGGCAGTCACACACCAGACTGTATGATGAGACAGTCTACCCTGGCAGTCACACACCAGACTGTATGATGACAGTCTACCCTGGCAGTCACACACCAGACTGTATGGTGAGACAGTCTACCCTGGCAGTCACACACCAGACTGTATGACTCTCACTTTACTGTATTAATTACGAAGTGAACATGTTACAGTAGCGGTTAAAGGACCGTGATCATTGTCAGTTGAAGGACCAATACACCATCACTATACAAAACTACACACTATACACCCCTATACACCATCACTGTACACTATACATCACGTAAAAGACCTGGGAATAATTATGTCAGCGGAACTTTCTTTTAAAGACCATAACAAGACAAAGATCACGACAGCCAGGAAGATCACGGGGTGGGTATTGAGAACTTTCAAAACAAGGGAAATAATGCCACTGGTGACACTTTATAGATCACTAGTGCTCCCTCACTTAGAATATTGTTCAGTGTTGACGACCCCGTTCATAGCAGGAGAAATATCAGAGCTGGAACTAATATAGAGATCTTTTATGGCTCACATTGAGCCAGTAAAGTATTTAAATTACTGGGATGACCTTCAAGTTTTGAACATGTACTTACTGGAGCGGAGGAGAGAGAGAGAGAGAGAGAGAGAGAGAGAGAGAGAGAGAGAGAGAGAGAGAGAGAGAGAGCGAGAGAGAGAGAGGGAGACATGATAATATATACCTGGAAAGTACTCGAGGGTCTGGTGCCAAATGTTCACACTGCCATAACAACATACTGGAGTGAGGAAGTGTAAAATAAACCCAGTGAGGAGCAGGGGAGCGGTGGGCACAATAAGGGAACACTGTATCAACATCCGGGGTACCAGATTATTCAACATCTTACCAGAAGATATCAGAAACACTACTGGAACAAGTTTAGAAGTCTTCAAGTGGAAACTGGACAAGTGTCTTCACCAGGTGCCAGAACAACCAGGCTGTGATGGATATGTGGCGCAGCGGGCCTCCAGCAGCAGCAGCCTGGCTGACTAGGCAAGAACCAGACGAGCCTGGCCTATGGCCGGGCTCCAAGACTAGTCAAACTCTCGAAGCTCTTCAGAGGTAAAGGTAAAAATCACTATACACCATCACTGTACACCACTATACCATCACTATACACCTTCACTGTACACCACTATACCATCACTATACACCTTCACTGTACACCACTATACCATCACTATACACCTTCACTG
>NC_091384.1:10136946-10271946 GCF_038502225.1 Cherax quadricarinatus | reverse complement strand
CCAAATTAAGGGTTAAAGCAACTATGGTGCACCAAACTGAGGCATCTCCCGCTGCAGGGGCTGTTAATCGCCGATCTTCTCTTAGTCCTTTGTAATGTGGGGGGGCTAACACCAGAGCAATCAGACCAGCAGTCTTGTGAAGCAAGTGGTGCACTGGATTTGTCTCAGGGCGAGTCAGCTTCGTTGGCACTTGAGTTTGCTAAACTCAGTATCGAAACAACCAGAGAGCAGGGAGCATTTACTAAAGAAGAGTTTGATAGGAGAGGAGGCAATTAAGCAAACCATGGGTGACTACTTTAGCATGCAAAAAGCAGTGCCGTTAGTACCTTGCTTTGCTGAGTCTGAGCCTGAACAGTTTTTCGAGGCATTTGAAAACCAGGCTCGAGCATTGAGGTGGCCTGGGGAGCATTGGGCAGCACTGGTGCATACAGCGTTGTACGGCAAAGCACCAGACTTCACAGCTGTTCTTGGAGCATATCAGTGTATTCCCGCCAAGTACAGGAGGAAATTCAAATTGTGCATGCGTCAGCTGGGTCATTCTCATGTAGACTTTGTAAGACAGCAGTCGAAAAACTTCAAGAAGTGGTATAAAGCGAGCGGTGTCACTAACTTTAGTGATCCGGTGCAATTACTTTTGGTGGATAACCTGCTGGAATCTGTTGGTCCAGAGGTTAGAGTCTTGAAGATCTTTCATTGACCACTGCATTGGAAGCAGCCAGGCTGGCTGGCACTTTTGAGATTAATCGCTTATTACAACCCAGGAGTCCAAATGGTCTGTTATCCTGGGTGTAAAGGGAGCAAAATAAACACAGCAGAAAAGTTTTGACTTATCCTTTGCCAATTTAGAACAGCAGTATGTACACTATATACACTATGTACAACAATAGGTATTAGTGCACTCCACGGTAAGCAAGGCAGAATAGAAGCCACTAGAGAGCAGACCGTGCTTCAACCAGCTCTAGAATGGGAATGACAAGGGCAGACAGGAGAGTGGTACCCACATAACCTCTGCAATTGCCAAAACCATCTTCTTATTGGCTGGAACCTGGTTACTAGTTGAACGACGGGGCCCCATCGTCAACTCTGTTACCTGGTTCGCTAGTTGGGGGAGATAGCCTGTAAATGAGGGTGTGTACATGCACCGAATAAAGGTTACGTACTCTTTGCATGCCACATTGCTCTTTGTCCAAGAGGTTTAAACTTTCTTCCCAACAGCCTGGCATGAGTAGAGGACGAAAGTGAACAATGATGCCAATCAACTAAGTCTGGTGAGCCACGACCTCAAACTTGCGGCCAACCTGGTGAGAGACAACCTCAAACTCATGATCAACATGGTGAACAACGACACCAGTAAACGGGGTGGCGCCAGCCACAAAATCAACAGGGTGCCAAAGTAAAAAATGAAGTAACCTGTTTCCGTTGTCATAAACCCAGCCATGTTAAGTCTGCCCAGTTAAACCCCAACCCTTAGGGAAAATTAACATCCTCCCTATTGAGACGAACCAGAAAGTAGTGTGGTATGGTCTCATACTACAGCACATGCTACATCTCCCTTCAGGAGAATGAAAAGAAAATTGAAGTACATTAACTTTTAGGGATTTTTTTTTATTAACACGTCGGCCGTTTCCCACCAAGGCAGGGTGGCCTGAAAAAGTAAAACTTTCATCATTCACTCCGTCACTGTCTTGCCAGAGACATACCCACACCACAGCTTTAACGTTGTAAGATTAACACCCGTCCTTCAGTGTGCAGACACTGTACTTCCCATCTCCAGGACTCAAGTCCGGCCTGCCAGTTTCCCTGAATCCCTTCATAAATGTTACCTTGCTGTAAAGTAAAAGGACACAAGTGCAATTAATGTGACATTTATTGTGGCAACGTTTCGCTCTCCAGGAGCTTTATCAAGCCATTACAAACAATACATGGACACAGAGGGTATATAAAGGCTCAGAGTGAGGTGAATACTAGTGAGGTACCATTTCGATGTTCACTAGTGGTAGTAGTAGTAGTAGTAGTGGTAGTGACAAAAGTAATACAATATGGTAGAGCAATTAATTCGTACATGAGTAAAAGGATATAAAAGCTATTACTTGGGTAACATAAAAATAGGTTGGACAAATATAAACTGGAATGAGGCAGCTTGTTTCAGTGTTCACTCTCTGTGCTTTGTGTAGTATAACAGGAGAGACTAAGTGATGGCAGGGTTTACTGTTTTCAGGAGGATTCTTGCTAAGACTTCGGAGATGGTGAAGCTGCCGTTGTTTTGTTTAATTGTATTCGAAACAGCGATCAGTGCTGATTCGAGGCACTTGCGTCTGCGGAAATTAGTTTCTTTGATCACTAATTGGGCGTCTCTGAATTTCATGAGATGATTGGTGGAATTTCGGTGTTGTACACAGGCGTTGTTCAGGTTATCATTCCTACATGCGTAAATGTGTTCATTGAGGCGGGTGTCGAGGTTTCTGGCTGTTTCACCTACGTAAATCTTGTCACAGCCTCCACAGGGTATAGTGTAAACTCCTGCATTGACTGGTTCGTGGTGCTTGGATTTTGTCCTGGTTATATCCTTTATTGAAGTGCTAGAAGCGATGGCGACTCTGGTGTTAGCTTGTGAAAGTGCTTTTGAGACGTTCAGTGCAACCTGACTGTTGGGAAGAATTATAACTTTGCTGGGAGTGGTGTTGATGCGTGGAGAATTTATGATCTGAAGAGCTCTTTTCTTGCAGTCTTTGATGAAAAAAGAAGGAAAATGTAACTCTGTGAATGTTTGGTGAATGTATGTACACTCCTCGTCAAGAAACTCAGGACTACAAATTCGGTATGCTCTTAGGAAAAACCCGATGATGATGCCTCTTTTGGTCTTGGTATCTTGACTGGAATAGAAGTGTGTGAGATCATTTTTATTGGTGGGTTTCCGATAAACTTGAAATCTTAGGTTGTTGTCTACTTTGTGAATGAGGACGTCGAGGAAAGGTAGCTTGTCATTGGACTCTTCTTCTAGTGTAAACTGGATCGCCGGTTCAACTGCGTTGAGCCTTGCCTGAAGATCCCGTTCATCAAAACGTTTTGGAGTTATTATGAGGACATCGTCCACGTAACGTAACGAAGTGACGCTTGAAGGGATGATGTTGGCGAAGTGTTCAGACTCTAGGTGTTCCATGTATAAGTTGTTTAGGACGGCACTTATGGGGGACCCCATTCCCATGCCGTAGGTTTGTTTGTAGAGCTTGTTATTGAAAGAAAAACAGTTGAAATTAACACAGAGTTCAATTAAGTCAACAAAATCTCCGGGAGGTAGAGGAAGATTAAGGTCCTGATTGACTTTACGTCGTAGAACCTCGATGGCTTTTTTGGTAGGTACTTTTGTGAAGAGGGAAGTCACATCCAAACTGCTTAGTTTCTTGTTACAGATGGAGAGATTATGGATGCGGTTGAGAAGGTCACCTGAGTGTTTAAGATGAGCGGGGCTGATGGTCCCCAGAAGGCAGGAAAGATGTTTGGCAAGAACTCCGGCTAGTTTGTGCGGAGCACTGCCTATTCCTGACGTGATTGGTCTGAGAGGAATATTGTGTTTATGGGTCTTGGGTAAACCATACATGTGTGCTGGTTTAGGGTTGCAGTTGAACCGGCGATCCAGTTTACACTAGAAGAAGAGTCCAATGACAAGCTACCTTTCCTCGACGTCCTCATTCACAAAGTCGACAACAACCTAAGATTTCAAGTTTATCGGAAACCCACCAATAAAAATGATCTCACACACTTCTATTCCAGTCAAGATACCAAGACCAAAAGAGGCATCATCATCGGGTTTTTCCTAAGAGCATACCGAATTTGTAGTCCTGAGTTTCTTGACGAGGAGTGTACATACATTCACCAAACATTCACAGAGTTACATTTTCCTTCTTTTTTCATCAAAGACTGCAAGAAAAGAGCTCTTCAGATCATAAATTCTCCACGCATCAACACCACTCCCAGCAAAGTTATAATTCTTCCCAACAGTCAGGTTGCACTGAACGTCTCAAAAGCACTTTCATAAGCTAACACCAGAGTCGCCATCGCTTCTAGCACTTCAATAAAGGATATAACCAGGACAAAATCCAAGCACCACGAACCAGTCAATGCAGGAGATTACACTATACCCTGTGGAGGCTGTGACAAGATTTACGTAGGTGAAACAGCCAGAAACCTCGACACCCGCCTCAATGAACACATTTACGCATGTAGGAACGATAACCTGAACAACGCCTGTGTACAACACCGAAATTCCACCAATCATCTCATGAAATTCAGAGACGCCCAATTAGTGATCAAAGAAACTAATTTCCGCAGACGCAAGTGCCTCGAATCAGCACTGATCGCTGTTTCGAATACAATTAAACAAAACAACGGCAGCTTCACCATCTCCGAAGTCTTAGCAAGAATCCTCCTGAAAACAGTAAACCCTGCCATCACATAGTCTCTCCTGTTATACTACACATAGCACAGAGAGTGAACACTGAAACAAGCTGCCTCATTCCAGTTTATATTTGTCCAACCTATTTTTATGTTACTCAAGTAATAGCTTTTATATCCTTTTACTCATGTACGAATTAATTGCTCTACCATATTGTATTACTTTTGTCACTACCACTACTACTACTACTACTACCACTAGTGAACATCGAAATGGTACCTCACTAGTATTCACCTCACTCTGAGCCTTTATATACCCTCTGTGTCCATGTATTGTTTGTAATGGCTTGATAAAGCTCCTGGAGAGCGAAACGTTGCCACAATAAATGTCACATTAGTTGCACTTGTGTCCTTTTACTTTACATATTGTCGGTTATTCTACCAACTTTATTACAATCTGTCGGACACCGCAACATAATGGACATTTCATGCAGACGTTATTTGGACACCCTTCTTCGTGCTCACAGCTATCGCAACAGACACAACTTCCTACAAGATTGCCTGGCAGAGAAGGTGATCCCTAAGTCTACTCCTGCACAACTCTCCAACTCCAAGCACCCCTTCTCTCCAGCTACCCAAGCTTACTTAACTGAATGTGCCGAAGAACTTTCTAACATCGCTATGGAAACCTTTGAAACTGCAAGGAATATGAGGGCCAATCTTCAGATTGACCAACACACTGCTGAGCATATTCTCAGCACAGTCACCACAGCTAACCTCCAACAGAAGATCAAACTCAATCGCAAACTTCAGTACCTCTGCTCTAACAGTCGATGGAAGGAAATGGGACGTGAATCCCTGATAAACAACTTATCGTCACGCACCTTAACCGACTACGAAAAACAAGCACTGAGTCTGGGACTCAAATTTACCACCAACATACGCAAACCTAACTATCAACTAAATCTAGTTACCAGGAATCATAGACACAGTGACAGCAACTTCCAGAAGGGTTATATACAGGGCCTTCTCACTGCAGCTTTATGTGAACCTTCTACTTCTAATCTTCCTAGACGATACGTCACTGCCCTTAAGAACCTCGCCAACGACCCCAACATTATTGTCACCACCGCCGACAAAGGAGGTGGAGTCGTCATCCTCAACACCAGTGACTACAACACTAAAATGATGGACCTTTTGAATGATCAATCTACATACGAACCCATCAGCACTCAACAGTGGGAGACGCTCACCAAAGATTTTCTATACAAAACCAGACAAATACTCAAACGCACTAGAGAAGGGAAGAAACTTCTGTACTTGTTACCAAGCAACCCTAAACCAGCACACATGTATGGTTTACCCAAGACCCATAAACACAATATTCCTCTCAGACCAATCACGTCAGGAATAGGCAGTGCTCCACACAAACTAGCCGGAGTTCTTGCCAAACATCTTTCCTGCCTTCTGGGGACCATCAGCCCCGCTCATCTTAAACACTCAGGTGACCTTCTCAACCGCATCCGTAACCTCTCCATCCGTAACAAGAAACTAAGCAGTTTGGATGTGACTTCCCTCTTCACAAAAGTACCTACCAAAAAAGCCATCGAGGTTCTACAACGTAAAGTCAATCAGGACCTTAATCTTCCTCTACCTCCCGGAGATTTTGTTGACTTAATTGAACTCTGTGTTAATCTCAACTGTTTTTCTTTCAATAACAAGCTCTACAAACAAACCTACGGCATGGGAATGGGGTCCCCTATAAGTGCCGTCCTAGCCAACTTATACATGGAACAACTAGAGTCCGAACACTTCGCCAACATCATCCCTTCAAGCGTCACTTGGTTACGTTACATGGACGATGTCCTCGTAATAACTCCAAAACGTTTTGATGTACGGGATCTTCAGGCAAGGCTCAACGCAGTTGAACCGGCGATCCAGTTTACACTAGAAGAAGAGTCCAATGACAAGCTACCTTTCCTCGACGTCCTCATTCACAAAGTAGACAACAACCTAAGATTTCAAGTTTATCGGAAACCCACCAATAAAAATGATCTCACACACTTCTATTCCAGTCAAGATACCAAGACCAAAAGAGGCATCATCATCGGGTTTTTTCTAAGAGCATACCGAATTTGTAGTCCTGAGTTTCTTGACGAGGAGTGTACATACATTCACCAAACATTCACAGAGTTACATTTTCCTTCTTTTTTCATCAAAGACTGCAAGAAAAGAGCTCTTCAGATCATAAATTCTCCATGCATCAACACCACTCCCAGCAAAGTTATAATTCTTCCCAACAGTCAGGTTGCACTGAACGTCTCAAAAGCACTTTCACAAGCTAACACCAGAGTCGCCATCGCTTCTAGCACTTCAATAAAGGATATAACCAGGACAAAATCCAAGCACCACGAACCAGTCAATGCAGGAGTTTACACTATACCCTGTGGAGGCTGTGACAAGATTTACGTAGGTGAAACAGCCAGAAACCTCGACACCCGCCTCAATGAACACATTTACGCATGTAGGAACGATAACCTGAACAACGCCTGTGTACAACACCGAAATTCCACCAATCATCTCATGAAATTCAGAGACGCCCAATTAGTGATTAAAGAAACTAATTTCCGCAGACGCAAGTGCCTCGAATCAGCACTGATCGCTGTTTCGAATACAATTAAACAAAACAACGGCAGCTTCACCATCTCCGAAGTCTTAGGAAGAATCCTCCTGAAAACAGAAAACCCTGCCATCACATAGTCTCTCCTGTTATACTACACAAAGCACAGAGAGTGAACACTGAAACAAGCTGCCTCATTCCAGTTTATATTTATCCAACCTATTTTTATGTTACCCAAGTAATAGCTTTAATATCCTTTTACTCATGTACGAATTAATTGCTCTACCATATTGTATTACTTTTGTCACTACCACTACTACTACTACTACTACTACGATGGGCTTTCAAGTCCATTAACTAACCAACCAGTCTTAATGACTCTGGTGTAGTAGATAGACTTTAAACCCACTCAACCAACCCACTCCATCAGGATTGTTGTTGAAAAACGGCAAGGTACAACAACTACCATCATCTTCAACCACAACTACCACCATCTTCAACCACAATGGTTGACACTGAAGGTTTTTCAATGATAGTTAAGATCTCTGGTGTATATATAGTGTATGTTTTGTATATTTCTGGTGCATAAGTTTGTAAGATATTGATGTATAGATGCTGGTGGGTCGACAGGTATTGTGGGAGTGTGTCCTCTTGTGTCCTCGTGTACTCTCGTGTCCTCATGTGTACTCTTGTGTCCTCTCGTGTCCTCATGTTCTCTTGTGTGTGTTGTATGTGGTAGTGTGTGTATGTAGTTTTGTGTGTGTGTGTGTGTGTGTGTGTGTGTGTGTGTGTGTGTGTGTGTGTGTGTTTGTGTGTGTGTGTTTGTGTGTGTGTGTGTTTGTGTGTGTGTTTGTGTGTGTGTGTGTGTTTGTGTGTGTGTGTGTGTGTTTGTGTGTGTTTGTGTGTGTGTGTGTGTTGTGAGACAGACTGGTCGTAATACACATTACCTGCTCCCTGGTATTGATTACTTTTTTCTCTCTCTCTCTTTCTCTCTCTCAACATACTACCTTCATATATACCTGGTGGGTGTTTCGGGGGTCAACGCCCCTACAGCCCGGTCCATGACCAGGCCTCGTGATGGATCGGAACCTGAGCAACCAGGTTGTTACTGCTGGCCTCACACAGTCCAATGTAGGAACCACAGCCTGGCTGGTCAGGTACTGACTGTGTCTGTCCAGCTCCCTCTTGAAGACAACCAGGGGTCTTGAAGACAACCAGGGGTCCTGAAGACAACCAGGGGTCTTGAAGATAACCAGGGGTCTTGAAGACAACCAGGGGTCCTGAAGACAACCAGGGGTCTTGAAGATAACCAGGGGTCTTGAAGATAACCAGGGATCTTGAAGACAACCAGGGGTCTTGAAGACAATCAGGGGTCTTGAAGACAACCAGGGATCTTGAAGACAACCAGGGGTCTTGAAGACAACCAGGGGTCTTGAAGACAACCAGGGGTCTTGAAGACAACCAGGGGTCTTGAAGACAACCAGGGGTCTTGAAGACAACCAGGGGTCTTGAAGACAACCAGGGATCTTGAAGACAACCAGGGGTCTTGAAGATAACCAGGGATCTTGAAGACAACCAGGGATCTTGAAGACAACCAGGGATCTTGAAGACAACCAGGGATCTTGAAGACAACCAAGGATCTTGAAGACAACCAGGGGTCTTGAAGACAACCAGGGATCTTGAAGACAACCAGGGGTCTTGAAGACAACCAGGGGTCTTGAAGACAACCAGGGGTCTTGAAGACAACCAGGGATCTTGAAGACAACCAGGGGTCTTGAAGACAACCAGGGATCTTGAAGACAACCAGGGGTCTTGAAGACACAAAACACACACTGGTGTTCTCAGACCACAAGTTTCTGTCTCTGTGGTCTCTTAACATTACTGCATCCTCCAGGTATCCCCCAACGATCCTCCAGGTACCCCTCAACGATCCTCCAGGTACCCCTCAACGATCCTCCAGGTACCCCTCAACGATCCTCCCAGGTATCCCTCTTGTATCTTCCAGGTATCCCTCATATCCAGGCATCCCTCATCTATCCTCTAGGTATTCATGTATACCTCGGGTATTCCTCTTGTATACTTCAGGGATCCCTCTTTTATTTATGTATACCTCAAGTATCCTTCATATATACCTCAAGTTACCTACTTGGATAAGCATCAGTTTTGTCTCAACATGACAGGTATTCTCGAGATATACCTCACAGGTATCCTCTAGGTACACCTCTCAGGTGTATTCTGGGTATACCTCACAGGTATCCTCTGGGTATACCTCTCAGGTGTATTTGGGTATACCTCACAGGTGTATTTTGGGTATACCTCACAGGTATACTCTTGGTATACCTCACATGTATACTCTTGGTATACCTCAGTTATACTCTTGGTATGCCTCAGGTATACTCTTGGTATACATCAGGTATGCTCTTGCTACACCTCAGGTATACTCTTGGTATACCTCAGGTATACTCCTCGTATACCTCAGGTATACTCTGGGTATACCTTTCATGTATTCCACAGACCCTGTATAATTATGTATATTCTTGTATACACATATATACTCCTATATACACACAATCATGTATACGTATTCTTGTATACACATGTATATTCTTATATGCACATTCCTGTATATTTTTGTATACATATTCCTGTATATTCCTGTATACACATTTAAATTTTTTATTTTTCAGGTAAGTTGGAGTTAATGAATCTTCATTATACAGGTAAGACTGTGTATACACTGTGTATACACCGTGTATACAGTGACTGTATACACCGTGTATACAGTGACTGTATACACCGTGTATACAGTGACTGTATACACCGTGTATACAGTGGTCAAGACTGTAAGTGTTAGGAATTTACAGTCAGTCGTCTTATAAAGCACCTCTATGCATTCCTCTTATAAAGCGTCTCTGTATACAGTCACTTGTCTTATAAAGTCTCTCTAAGGCCGTACTGATGGGGTCTTGAGCTGTAGTATAACCTCTGGACTCTTGTTGGTTATACTTCTTGATATAATTCCCAGTAATATATTTGCCTTATTATGTACACTTAGGCACTGTTTCAGGTTCCTGATTACCATAACTCCAAAGTCATTTTCGCATTCTCTATGTCCAAGTTCAGTATTATTTAGTTATAAGTTCTAGGGTTATTTACATGCCCGAGCTGCAGGACTTTGCATTTATGTACATTATATTTCATCTGCCACTTTTTAGACTATGACATGAACTTGTCTAAATCCTCCTGAAGTGCTGAGGCGTCTACTTCTGAATCATTTATCCTGCCTAATTTTGTTTCGTCAGCGTATCTGTTCATATCACTTTTTTTTTTTTTTATTCACCGGTATTCTCCCGGCCCGGGTCTTTTCCAACTAGTGGTGACCCGGCCTTGGCTCCCTATCTGGGGAGTGTCTCGAGACTTAAGTCCCCCATGGGAGGAGGTACAAGTACCTCCTCATCTATGGGACCAAGTGTCCCCAGGCCTAGCCACATTCCCCGCCCTCACGGGGCTCGTAGGGAGAAGCTAGGCCTCTGGTCTGCCATCTACCCCGCCTCAAAGGGGCTCGTGGGGATGGCAGTCTTATGAGCTGCAGATGGTAGCAAGCTCAGACTATCATATCACTTGTTATTCCCTCGTCAAGGTTATGAATGTATATTATAAACATTAACAAGCCTTCAAAATGATCCTTATAGAACGCCACTTGCTCTTAATGTCCAGTCAGATTTCACCCCGTGTATGCAGACTCTGCTTCCTGTTCGTGAGTCATGACTTGATCCATGATAGCACTTTTTCCTCCAATACTATGTGCTGCCACTTTCTTTAAAAGTACTCTTATCAGAAGTGTTACTAAAATCCAAATAAATAATTCTGTATTTTTTATCATGAACTGTCTCAAAAACTTTACTAAGTAAATTAGTCAGGCAGGAACAAATCCTCGTGAATCTATGCTGAAGTTAGGCAGGAACGACCCCTCGTGAATCCATGCTGAAGTTAGTAAATTAGGCAGGCAGGAACGACCCCTCGTGAATCCATGTTGAAGTTAGTAAATTAGTCAGGCAGGAACGATCCCTCGTGAATCCATGCTGAAGTTAGTAAATTAGTCAGGCAGGACCGACCCCTCGTGAATCCATGCTGAAGTTAGTAAATTAGTCAGGCAGAAACGACCCCTCGTGAATCCATGCTGAAGTTAGTAAATTAGTCAGGCAGGACCGACCCCTCGTGAATCCATGCTGAAGTTAGTAAATTAGTCAGGCAGAAACGACCCCTCGTGAATCCATGCTGAAGTTAGTAAATTAGTCAGGCAGGAACGATCCCTCGTGAATCCATGCTGAAGTTAGTAAATTAGTCAGGCAGGAACGACCCCTCGTGAATCCATGCTGAAGTTAGTAAATTAGTCAGGCAGGACCGACCCCTCGTGAATCCATGCTGAAGTTAGTAAATTAGTCAGGCAGGACCGACCCCTCGTGAATCCATGCTGAAGTTAGTAAATTAGGCAGGCAGGAACGACCCCTCGTGAATCCATGCTGAAGTTAGTAAATTAGTCAGGCAGAAACGACCCCTCGTGAATCCATGCTGAAGTTAGTAAATTAGTCAGGCAGGAACGACTCCTCGTGAATCCATGCTGAAGTTAGTAAATTAGTCAGGCAGGAACGATCCCTCGTGAATCCATGCTGAAGTTAGTAAATTAGTCAGGCAGGAACGACTCCTCGTGAATCCATGCTGAAGTTAGTAAATTAGTCAGGCAAGAACGACTCCTCGTGAATCCATGCTGAAGTTAGTAAATTAGTCAGGCAAGAACGACTCCTCGTGAATCCATGCTGAAGTTAGTAAATTAGTCAGGCAGGAACGACCCCTCGTGAATCCATGCTGAAGTTAGTAAATTAGTGAGGCAGGAACGACTCCTCGTGAATCCATGCTGAAGTTAGTAAATTAGTCAGGCAGGAACGACCCCTCGTGAATCCATGCTGAGTTAGTAAATTAGTCAGGCAGGAACGACTCCTCGTGAATCCATGCTGAAGTTAGTAAATTAGTCAGGCAGGAACGACCCCTCGTGAATCCATGCTGAAGTTAGTAAATTAGTCAGGCAGGAACGACTCCTCGTGAATCCATGCTGAAGTTAGTAAATTAGTCAGGCAGAAACGACCCCTCGTGAATCCATGCTGAAGTTAGTAAATTAGTCAGGCAGGAACGACCCCTCGTGAATCCATGCTGAAGTTAGTAAATTAGTCAGGCAGGAACGACTCCTCGTGAATCCATGCTGAAGTTAGTAAATTAGTCAGGCAAGAACGACTCCTCGTGAATCCATGCTGAAGTTAGTAAATTAGTCAGGCAGGAACGACCCCTCGTGAATCCATGCTGAGTATCATAGATCAAATTATGCTTAACATAACTTCGTATAATATCTATAATTGACTCTAGTAACTTGCCTACAATTGAGGTCAGGCTTATTGGGCTGTAATTTGAGGGTAATGACTTATCCCCTGCTTTAAAAACAGGAATTACATTAACTTCCACATGTAAGAGACTACACCTGTTTGAATAAATATATTAAAAGTGTTAATGGTTCACAAAGTTCCATTTTGAACTTAAGAACCCTTGAAACAAGCTCATAACCGGTTAACCAGTTTGATTACCACACCCCTAGTGACTGATATTACATAATTTATCTTTTTCAGACCCACTAAAGAAATTAATTACTGGGATATCGTTAGTATTTCTTGTATGAAAACCAAGAGGAAATAATTATTGAAAATGTCCCACATTTTATTCTCTTTGTCAGTAAGAAACTGAGGGATTTTCAGGGCACCTAATTTTTCTCTAATATACCAGGAAAAAGCCTTTCCGATTAGTTTTCTCTAATATACCAGGAAAAGGGCTTTCAGATTAGTTTTCTCTAATATACCAGGAAAAAGGCTTTCAGATTAGTTTTCTCTAATATACCTGGAAAAAGGCTTTCAGATTAGTTTTCTCTAATATACCTGGAAAAAGGCTTTCAGATTAGTTTTCTCTAATATACCTGGAAAAAGGCTTTCAGATTAGTTTTCTCTAATATACCTGGAAAAAGGCTTTCAGATTAGTTTTCTCTAATATACCTGGAAAAAGGCTTTCAGATTAGTTTTCTCTAATATACCTGGAAAAAGGCTTTCAGATTAGTTTTCTCTAATATACCTGGAAAAAACCTTTCAGATTAGTTTTCTCTAATATACCTGGAAAAAGGCTTTCAGATTAGTTTTCTCTAATATACCTGGAAAAAGGCTTTCAGATTAGTTTTCTCTAATATACCTGGAAAAAGGCTTTCAGATTAGTTTTCTCTAATATACCTGGAAAAAGGCTTTCAGATTAGTTTTCTCTAATATACCTGGAAAAAAGGCTTTCAGATTAGTTTTCTCTAATATACCTGGAAAAAGGCTTTCAGATTAGTTTTCTCTAATATACCTGGAAAAAGGCTTTCAGATTAGTTTTCTCTAATATACCTGGAAAAAGGCTTTCAGATTAGTTTTCTCTAATATACCTGGAAAAAGGCTTTCAGATTAGTTTTATCTAATATACCTGGAAAAAACCTTTCAGATTAGTTTTCTCTAATATACCTGGAAAAAGCCTTTCAGATTAGTTTTCTCTAATATACCTGGAAAAAGCCTTTCAGATTAGTTTTCTCTAATATACCTGGAAAAAGCCTTTCAGATTAGTTTTTGGATCATATTTGCCACTTAAATTTCGTAGTCCTGTTTAAATTTCCTCTTTTTTTAACCTCCCTCTTAACGTGAGTACATTAATTCGTAAGACGAACATCACCTCTGTTGATCCGCCTGTAAATTCCTTCTGCCCAAAAAGATGTTTGAGCTTATTGCTTATCCACTTCGGATCGTTTCTGTTCCATCTCATTTCTTTAAACAGAATAAATGTTCCTTGGGCAGTGTGTATAGTGTTTAGAAACTGTTGTATTGGCAGCTCTTTTCGATACCTCATTCCACTGATGATAGGTGTTCTCTAAGCCTACTGTAATCTTCAGAGCCAAAGTCTGGGTCTGTTACTGAATTATCCCTTTTTATGACGTTACATGGGTTAGGGGGTTAAATACCTTATTTCGCTGATTATTAGACGCATTTTTTCCATAAAATGTCTCCAAAAACCACCCTGTGTCCTATAAACTGAAGGTCAGTGAAGGGAGGTATAAGTTTGGGGTGGGGGGGGGGGGCGCTGCAGCTCTGTTACGTCCCATGCCCAGCCATTGAAACTAAAATAAGTCCAGTGTTTCAAAATTTTTATGAAATATGGATACTGTACTGGGATATTGACAGAAAACGAAATTTCTCCTTAAATAACACCTTCCTTTCTTATTTCTTAAACTGCCGACGTCACAAAGCAGCGTCATTTATGATAAGAACTTTAAAATAATGCTACCGTATACTACGCTATCGTTAGCACATGCTGGGTATTTTCACTCTGTTACTAGGTACCGATGATCATATTTACCGTGTTTTATGGTATTTATAGTGTCAAATATTGCCAAGCAAATATGATGGCCCAATAACAGCTGAAGCGGCCATTTTTGTTTATACCGATAGTGACAAAGACGCATCAGTATGCACTCTGGAAGCTTCACTATATTAGAGTTGTGCACACAGCAGCAACTCGGCCACCAGCGACTGTTTCACTAGTTGAAATTGAGAGAGCATAGGGGTGTTCAGGTGAGCACTAGGCCTATCCTATGTTTTGACCTACCCATAAATCAAACGTAACCTAATTTTTGCATGTAAGATTACCATAAGTTTCAGTGGAGTAAATGTTACTGGGTATTAGGCACTCTTTTAAGAGTGCCTAATACCCAGTTTATTACTTTCTAAATTAGGATGCGTCTAACGCATCTGAGGAGCGTCTTATAAGCTGCGAAATACAGTTCCTTGTCTAGGGGTATATATAAAATTATTTAACAATAAGCCACTCTGAGCCCACACATAATAATAATATCTATTTCTACAAGTACAAGGTATACAGACCATAGCTGATATCAGTGATATACTACTATATAGAAAGTTGCTTGTTATGCTGAGCATAACAAGGGGCAGTTTTGTCCCAGGATGCGACCCACACTAGTCGACTAGCACCCGGGTACCTATTTTACTGATGGGTGAGTATGGACAGCAGGTGTTTTAAGGAAACGCCCTAATGTTTCCAGCCATACTGGAAATCAACTCCCAGACCTCATTGTGCGAGCTGAGTGTACTAGCAGTTGCGCTACGGGACATAAGCTTCTACACAAAATGTTAAATGGGTGCTCAATACATCAGGTTTGATCTACAGGAAAGACACACAAACTCACCATTAGAAAAGTAAAGATATTAGTAGCAATATATACAACACAAAAGCTGCCTTCAATGCATTTAACACACTTATCAACAACAGTCTTTTCCCAGCCAGCAATTAACACCAATTTCCCCGAACAACCATTCATTCTCATTTACTTGGCAAAATGCCACATATTATAGGGTGCCCTCCCTTTTTTCTAATTATCTCTCTTGCTGACCTATACGTGTTTATCAGGTCCTCACTCCTATGTCTGCCAACATTGTTGCCTCCCACACTGAGACAGATAACAGCATTGCTCCCATTACCTCTCATGTTATCCAGACTGCTAACAATGTCCTGCATCCCAGCCCCAGGAAAACGCATTCTTTGCCTTTTCCTGTCCTTAACATTGGTCCTTGTTGAAAGGTCCGGGATAGTCATTTCACATTTATCTTCCTTGATACACTTCATGTTCCCAGTATTCAACTCACGTTCATCAGGTAGCAAGGGTTGGAAGCTTCCACAGAGCTCTCCTGGATATTCGTCGTTTATACCTTTCCATCCGTTCCGTTGATCCTCCGCTGTGTTCCTTGCTGGCCGGCCACTGTCCACTGGACCTCAGGGTTCACAACAGGAGGATTACTACGAATCCTCTTGTTTTCCCTCTGTCAATTGCCGAATCTAGCCTGGCCTCCTCCAGTTCCTTAAGCTGCTGGTAGAGTTGCTAGACATTGTTGGTTCAGTTTCATAGAGCTCACCACTGAACAAAAACATCTCACCACTGAACAAGAGCATCTCACCACTGAACAAGAACATCTCACCACTGAACAAGAGCATCTCACCACTGAACAAGAACATCTCACCACTGAACAAGAACACATCACCACTGAACAAGAGCATCTCACCACTGAACAAGAACATCTCACCACTGAACAAGAACACCTCACCACTGAACAAGAACACCTCACCACTGAACAAAAACATCTCACCACTGAACAAGAACACCTCACCACTGAACAAAAACATCTCACCACTGAACAAGACCATCTCACCACTGAACAAGAACACCTCACCACTGAACAAGAACACCTCACCACTGAACAAGAACACCTCACCACTGAACAAGAACACCTCACCACTGAACAAGAACACCGTACCACTGAACAAGAACACCTCACCACTGAACAAGAACATCTCACCACTGAACAAGAACACCTCACCACTGAACAAGAACACCTTACCACTGAACAAAAACATCTCACCACTGAACAAGACCATCTCACCACTGAACAAGACCATCTCACCACTGAACAAGAACATCTCACCACTGAACAAGAACACCTCACCACTGAACAAGAACATCTCACCACTGAACAAGAACAAATCACCACTGAACAAGAACACCTCACCACTGAACAAGAACACCTTACCACTGAACAAGAACACCTCATCACTGAACAAAAACATCTCACCACTGAACAAGAACACCTCACCACTGAACAAGAACACCTCACCACTGAAAAACATCTCACCACTGAACAAGAACACCTCACCACTGAACACGTCACTACTGAACAAGAACATCTCACCACTGAACACGTCACTACTGAACAAGAACACCTCACCACTGAACACGTCACTACTGAACAAGAACATCTCACCACTGAACACGTCACTACTGAACAAGAACATCTCACCACTGAACACGCCACTACTGAACAAGAACACCTCACCACTGAACACGTCACTACTGAACAAGAACACGTCACCACTGAACACGTCACTACTGAACAAGAACATCTCACCACTGAACAAGAACAGCTCACCACTGAACACGTTACTTCTGAACAAGAACACCTCACCACTGAACACACCACTACTGAACAAGAACATCTCACTACTGAACAAGAACATCTCACCACTGAACACGCCACTACTGAACAAGAACATCTCACCACTGAACACGTCACTACTGAACAAGAACATCTCACCACTGAACACGCCACTACTGAACAAGAACATCTCACCATTGAACAAGAACATCTCACCACTGAACACGCCACTACTGAACAAGAATACCTCACCACTGAACACGTCACTACTGAACAAGAACATCTCACCACTGAACACGTCACTACTGAACAAGAACATCTCACCACTGAACACGTCACTACTGAACAAAAACATCTCACCACTGAACACGTCACTACTGAACAAGAACATCTCACCACTGAACACGTCACTACTGAACAAGAACATCTCTCCACTGAACACGTCACTACTGAACAAGAACATCTCACCACTGAACACGTCACTACTGAACAAGAACATCTCACCACTGAACACGCCACTACTGAACAAGAACATCTCACCACTGAACAAGAACATCTCACCACTGAACACGCCACTACTGAACAAGAACACCACCACTGAACACGTCACTACTGAACAAGAACATCTCACCACTGAACACGTCACTACTGAACAAGAACATCTCACCACTGAACACGTCACTACTGAACAAGAACATCTCACCACTGAACACGTCACTACTGAACAAGAACATCTCACCACTGAACACGTCACTACTGAACAAGAACATCTCACCACTGAACACGTCACTACTGAACAAGAACATCTCACCACTGAACACGTCACTACTGAACAAGAACACCTCACCACTGAACACGCCACTACTGAACAAGAACACCTCACCACTGAACACGTCACTACTGATCAAGAACACCTCACCACTGAACACGTCACTACTGAACAAGAACACCTCACCACTGAACAAAAACATCTCACCACTGAACAAGAACACCTTACCACTGAACAAGAACACCTTACCACTGAACAAAAACATCTCACCACTGAACAAGAACATCTCACCACTGAACAAGACCATCTCACCACTGAACAAGAACACCTCACCACTGAACAAGAACATCTCACCACTGAACAAGAACACCTCACCACTGAACAAGAACACCTCACCACTGAACAAGAACACCTTACCACTGAACAAGAACACCTCACCACTGAACAAGAACATCTCACCACTGAACAAGAACACCTCACCACTGAACAAGAACACCTCACCACTGAACAAGAACACCTTACCACTGAACAAAAACATCTCAACACTGAACAAGAACATCTCACCACTGAACAAGACCATCTCACCACTGAACAAAACCATCTCACCACTGAACAAGAACATCTCACCACTGAACAAGAACACCTCACCACTGAACAAGAACACCTCACCACTGAACAAGAACACCTCACCACTGAACAAGAACACCTCACCACTGAACAAAAACATCTCACCACTGAACAAGAACACCTTACCACTGAACAAGAACACCTCACCACTGAACAAAAACATCTCACCACTGAACAAGAACACCTCACCACTGAACAAGAACACCTCACCACTGAAAAACGTCTCACCACTGAACAAGAACACCTCACCACTGAACACGTCACTACTGAACAAGAACATCTCACCACTGAACACGTCACTACTGAACAAGAACACCTCACCACTGAACACGTCACTACTGAACAAGAACATCTCACCACTGAACACGTCACTACTGAACAAGAACATCTCACCACTGAACACGCCACTACTGAACAAGAACACCTCACCACTGAACACGTCACTACTGAACAAGAACACCTCACCACTGAACACGCCACTACTGAACAAGAACATCTCACCACTGAACACGCCACTACTGAACAAGAACATCTCACCACTGAACAAGAACATCTCACCACTGAACACGCCACTACTGAAGAACACCACCACTGAACACGTCACTACTGAACAAGAACATCTCACCACTGAACACGTCACTACTGAACAAGAACATCTCACCACTGAACACGCCACTACTGAACAAGAACACGTCACCACTGAACACGTCACTACTGAACAAGAACACCTCACCACTGAACACGCCACTACTGAACAAGAACATCTCACCACTGAACACGCCACTACTGAACAAGAACATCTCACCACTGAACAAGAACATCTCACCACTGAACACGCCACTACTGAACAAGAACACCACCACTGAACACGTCACTACTGAACAAGAACATCTCACCACTGAACACGTCACTACTGAACAAGAACATCTCACCACTGAACACGTCACTACTGAACAAGAACATCTCACCACTGAACACGTCACTACTGAACAAGAACATCTCATCACTGAACACGTCACTACTGAACAAGAACATCTCACCACTGAACACGTCACTACTGAACAAGAACATCTCACCACTGAACACGTCACTACTGAACAAGAACACCTCACCACTGAACACGCCACTACTGAACAAGAACACCTCACCACTGAACACGTCACTACTGATCAAGAACACCTCACCACTGAACACGTCACTACTGAACAAGAACACCTCACCACTGAACAAAAACATCTCACCACTGAACAAGAACACCTTACCACTGAACAAGAACACCTTACCACTGAACAAGAACATCTCACCACTGAACAAGACCATCTCACCACTGAACAAGAACACCTCACCACTGAACAAGAACATCTCACCACTGAACAAGAACACCTCACCACTGAACAAGAACATCTCACCACTGAACAAGAACACCTCACCACTGAACAAGAACACCTCACCACTGAACAAGAACACCTTACCACTGAACAAGAACACCTCACCACTGAACAAGAACATCTCACCACTGAACAAGAACACCTCACCACTGAACAAGAACACCTCACCACTGAACAAGAACACCTTACCACTGAACAAAAACATCTCAACACTGAACAAGAACATCTCACCACTGAACAAGACCATCTCACCACTGAACAAAACCATCTCACCACTGAACAAGAACATCTCACCACTGAACAAGAACACCTCACCACTGAACAAGAACACCTCACCACTGAACAAGAACACCTCACCACTGAACAAGAACACCTCACCACTGAACAAAAACATCTCACCACTGAACAAGAACACCTTACCACTGAACAAGAACACCTCACCACTGAACAAAAACATCTCACCACTGAACAAGAACACCTCACCACTGAACAAGAACACCTCACCACTGAAAAACGTCTCACCACTGAACAAGAACACCTCACCACTGAACACGTCACTACTGAACAAGAACATCTCACCACTGAACACGTCACTACTGAACAAGAACACCTCACCACTGAACACGTCACTACTGAACAAGAACATCTCACCACTGAACACGTCACTACTGAACAAGAACATCTCACCACTGAACACGCCACTACTGAACAAGAACACCTCACCACTGAACACGTCACTACTGAACAAGAACACGTCACCACTGAACACGTCACTACTGAACAAGAACACCTCACCACTGAACACGCCACTACTGAACAAGAACATCTCACCACTGAACACGCCACTACTGAACAAGAACATCTCACCACTGAACACGTCACTACTGAACAAGAACACCTCACCACTGAACACGTCACTACTGAACAAGAACATCTCACCACTGAACACGCCACTACTGAACAAGAACATCTCACCACTGAACATCTCACCACTGAACAAGAACAGCTCACCACTGAACACGTTACTTCTGAACAAGAACACCTCACCACTGAACACACCACTACTGAACAAGAACATCTCACCACTGAACATGTTACTTCTGAACAAGAACATCTCACCACTGAACACGTCACTACTGAACAAGAACATCTCTCCACTGAACACGTCACTACTGAACAAGAACATCTCACCACTGAACACGCCACTACTGAACAAGAACACCTCACCACTGAACACGTCACTACTGAACAAGAACATCTCACCACTGAACAAGAATATCTCACCACTGAACGCGCCACTACTGAACAAGAACATCTCACCACTGAACACGTCACTACTGAACAAGAACATCTCACCACTGAACACGTCACTACTGAACAAGAACATCTCACCACTGAACACGTCACTACTGAACAAGAACATCTCTCCACTGAACACGTCACTACTGAACAAGAACATCTCACCACTGAACACGCCACTACTGAACAAGAACACCTCACCACTGAACACGTCACTACTGAACAAGAACATCTCACCACTGAACACGTCACTACTGAACAAGAACATCTCACCACTGAACACGTCACTACTGAACAAGAACACCTCACCACTGAACACGTCACTACTGAACAAGAACACCTCACCACTGAACAAGAACACCTCACCACTGAACACGTCACTACTGAACAAGAACACGTCACTACTGAACAAGAACATCTCACCACTGAACACGTCACTACTGAACAAGAACACCTCACCACTGAACACGTCACTACTGAACAAGAACACCTCACCACTGAACACGTCACTACTGAACAAGAACATCTCACCACTGAACACGCCACTACTGAACAAGAACATCTCACCACTGAACACGTCACTACTGAACAAGAACACCTCACCACTGAACACGTCACTACTGAACAAGAACATCTCACCACTGAACACGCCACTACTGAACAAGAACACCTCACCACTGAACACGTCACTACTGAACAAGAACATCTCACCACTGAACACATCACTACTGAACAAGAACACCTCACCACTGAACACGTCACTACTGAACAAGAACATCTCATCACTGAACACGTCACTACTGAACAAGAACATCTCACCACTGAACACGTCACTACTGAACAAGAACACCTCACCACTGAACACGTCACTACTGAACAAGAACATCTCACCACTGAACACGCCACTACTGAACAAGAACATCTCACCACTGAACACGTCACTACTGAACAAGAACATGTCACCACTGAACACGTCACTACTGAACAAGAACATCTCACCACTGAACACGTCACTACTGAACAAGAACATCTCACCACTGAACACGTCACTACTGAACAAGAACACCTCACCACTGAACAAGAACATTTCACCACTGAACAACTCACCACTGAACAAGAACACCTCACCACTGAACACCTCACCACTGAACATCTCACTACTGAACAAGAACACCTCACCACTGAACAAGAACATTTCACCACTGAACATTTCACCACTGAACAAGAACACCTCACCACTGAACATCTCACCACTGAACAAGAACACCTCACCACTGAACATCTCACTACTGAACAAGAACACCTCACCACTGAACATCTCTCTACTGAACAAGAACACCTCACCACTGAGCATCTCACCACTGAACAAGAACACCTCACCACTGAACATCTCACTACTGAACAAGAACACCTCACCACTGAACACGCCACTACTGAACAAGAACATCTCACCACTGAACACGTCACTACTGAACAAGAACACCTAACCACTGAACATTTCACCACTGAACAAGAACACCTCACCACTGAACATCTCACCACTGAACAAGAACACCTCACCACTGAACATCTCACTACTGAACAAGAACACCTCACCACTGAACATCTCACCACTGAACACGTCACTACTGAACAAGAACACCTCACCACTGAACATCTCACCACTGAACAAGAACACCTCACCACTGAACACGTCACTACTGAACAAGAACACCTCACCACTGAACATCTCACCACTGAACAAGAACATCTCACCACTGAACACGTCACTAGTGAACAAGAACATCTCACCACTGAACACGTCACTACTGAACAAGTACATCTCACCACTGAACAAGAATATCTCACCACTGAACACGCCACCACTGAACAAGAACATCTCACCACTGAACAAGAACATCTCACCACTGAACACGCCACTAGTGAACAAGAACATCTCACCACTGAACACGTCACTACTGAACAAGAACACCACACCACTGAACACGTCACTACTGAACAAGTACATCTCACCACTGAACAAGAACATCTCACCACTGAACACACCACCACTGAACAAGAACATCTCACCACTGAACAAGAACACCTCACCACTGAACAAGAACACCTCACCACTGAACAAGAACACCTCACCACTGAACAAGAACACCTCACCACTGAACACGCCACTAATGAACAAGAACATCTCACCACTGAACAAGAACACCTCACCACTGAACAAGAACACCTCACCACTGAACACGTTACCACTGAACAAGAACATCTCACCACTGAACACGTCACTACTGAACAAGAACATCTCACCACTGAACACGTCACTACTGAACAAGAACACCTCACCACTGAACACGCCACTACTGAACAAGAACACCTCACCACTGAACACGTCACTACTGAACAAGAACATCTCACCACTGAACACGTCACTACTGAACAAGAACATCTCACCACTGAACACGTCACTACTGAACAAGAACATCTCACCACTGAACACGTCACTACTGAACAAGAACATCTCACCACTGAACACGTCACTACTGAACAAGAACATCTCACCACTGAACACGTCACTACTGAACAAGAACACCTCACCACTGAACACGTCACTACTGAACAAGAACATCTCACCACTGAACACGTCACTACTGAACAAGAACATCTCACCACTGAACACGTCACTACTGAACAAGAACATCTCACCACTGAACACGCCACTACTAAGCAAGAACATCTCACCACTGAACATGCCACTGCTGAACAAGAACATCTCACCACTGAACACGCCACTGCTGAACAAGAACATCTCACCACTGAACACGCCACTACTGAACAAGAACATCTCACCACTGAACACGTCACTACTGAACAAGAACATCTCACCACTGAACACGTTACTACTGAACAAGAACATCTCACCACTGAACACGTCACTACTGAACAAGAACATCTCACCACTGAACACGTCACTACTGAACAAGAACATCTCACCACTGAACATGCCACTACTGAACAAGAACATCTCACCACTGAACACGCCACTACTAAACAAGAACATCTCACCACTGAACACGTTACTACTGAACAAGAACATCTCACCACTGAACACGTCACTACTGAACAAGAACATCTCACCACTGAACACGTCACTACTGAACAAGAACATCTCACCACTGAACACGTCACTACTGAACAAGAACATCTCACCACTGAACACGTCACTACTGAACAAGAACATTCACCACTGAACACGTCACCACTGAACAAGAACATCTCACCACTGAACACGCCACTACTGAACAAGAACATCTCACTGAACAAGAACATCTCACCACTGAACACGTCACTACTGAACAAGAACATCTCACCACTGAACATGCCACTGCTGAACAAGAACATCTCACCACTGAACACGCCACTACTGAACAAGAACACCTCACCACTGAACACCTCACCACTGAACACGTCACTACTGAACAAGAACACCTCCCCACTGAACACGTCACTACTGAACAAGAACACCTCACCACTGAACACGTCACTACTGAACAAGAACACCTCACCACTGAACACGTCACTACTGAACAAGAACATATCACCACTGAACACGCCACTACTGAACAAGAACACCTCACCACTGAACACGCCACTACTGAACAAGAACATATCACCACTGAACACGCCACTACTGAACAAGAACATCTCACCACTGAACACGCCACTACTGAGCAAGAACATCTCACCACTGAACACGCCACTACTGAACAAGAACATCTCACCACTGAACACGCCACTACTGAACAAGAACATCTCACCACTGAACACGCCACTACTGAACAAGAACACTTCACCAGTGAACACGTCACCAATGAACACGCCACTACTGAACAAGAACATCTCACCACTGAACACGCCACTGCTGAACAAGAACATCTCACCACTGAACACGTCACTACTGAACAAGAACACCTCACCACTGAACACGTCACTACTGAACAAGAACACTTCACTGTCTAGCATGTGGTAGAGACCTACTGCAGTGTTCCTCCATTTATATATATGTACTCACCTATTTATGGTTTCTGGGGTCTTGTCACAGCTCCTGGCCCTCACCTCTTTGCTGGTCACTACTAGGTCCATTCCCTACTCCAGGAGCTTTTTCGTATCTCTTCTTAAAGCTATGTATGGATCCTGCCTCCACTACATCACTTTCCAGTTTGTTCCACTTCCTGACAACTCTGTGACTGAAGAAATACTTCCTAACATCCCTGAGATTCGTCTGAGTTTTCAACTTCCAGTTGTGACCCCTCGTTATTATATTCCATCTCTGGAACATCCTGTCCCTCTCCACCTTGCCATTTCCTCTCAGTATTTTATATGTCATTATCATGTCCCCCCATCCTTCCTATCCTCCAGTGTCGTCAGATTGATTTACTTTAACTTCTCCTCGTAGGACATACCTCTTAGCTCTGGGACTACTCTTGTTGCAAATCTTTGTACTTTCTCTAATTTCTTGACGTGCTTGACCAGGTGTGGGTTCCAAACTGGTGCTGCATACTCCAGTATAAGCCTTACGCACACGGTATACCTTTGATATACCTTTGAAGAATTTCGACCCCTCAAGGAAGGTTCCTTGATGTTGGTGAGGGGCTCTTGATTTAGGGAATTGGATCTGTGCTCCAGTTCCCCGAATTAAGCCTGAATGCCTTCCACATCATCCCCCCCCAGGCGCTGTATAATCCTACGGGTTTAGCGCTTCCCCTTGATTATAATAATGAATTTCGAGAGTTTACTCTCTGAGCCCGGCCATGGGCCAGGCTCGTCTGGTGCTTGCCTGGTCAACCAGGCTGTTGCTGCTGGAGGCCCGCTGCCCCACATATCCATCACAGCCTGGTTGTTCTGGCACCTGGTGAAGATACTTGTCCAGTTTCCTCTCGAAGTCTTCTACACTTGTTCCAGCAGTGTTTCTGATATCTTCTGGTAAGATGTTGAATAATCTGGGACCCCGGATGTTGATACAGTGTTCTCTTATTGTCCCCACCGCACCCCTGCTCCTCACTGGGTTTATTTTACACTTCCTCCATATCTCTCACTCCAGTATGTTGTTATGGCAGTGTGAACATTTGGCACCAGACCCTCGAGTACTTTCCAGGTATATTATCATGTATCTCTCTCTCTCCTCCGCTCCAGTGAGTACATGTTCAAGACTTGAAGGCGTGTACAGGGTCTTAAATGATTTCTTACTTAGGTGTCAAAATGCTATTTTTAGGTTTGCCAGGCACCCATATGCTGCAGCAGTTATCTAGTTGATGTGCACCTCAGGAGATGTGCTCGGTGTTATGCTCACCCTAGGATCCTTTTCCTTGAGTGAGGTTTGTAGTCTTTGGCCCCGTAGCCAAAGGCTGAAGACTGCAGACAGAGTACACTCTGTCTGCAGTCTTCTTTGACCTTCTTCAGTCTTTATGACTTTGCATTTGGTGAGGTTAAACTACAGGAGTCAGTTGCTGGACCATGCTTGCGGCTTGTCCAGATCTCTTTTTAGTCCTACCTGATGTTCATCCACCTGAGTTCTGCGCATTAACTTCACATCGTCTGTAAACAGACACACCTCTGAATCTATCCCTTCTGTCATGTTATTCACATATACCAGAAAGAACACGAGTGGTGGACACACTACACACAACACCTGTTGTGTGTAGTGTGTCCACCACTCGTTGGTGCACCCTACCATTCTTGTCTACTGCAGTCCAGTCAGTCTTTAATGAAAACACATCCTTAAATCTCATGTTAAACCTTTCACATACTTTGCGGTCGTTTCTTGTGATCTCCCCTCCTTCCTTCCTTCCTCAGCTTGGTTACCTGGTCCTTGACTGTTGTTTTCCTCCTGATGTGGCTATACAACAGCTTTGGGTCAGATCAAGCTTTCGTTGTAATATCCTCGTATTACTGCTGGGCCTCTCTCTCTATCCATGCATATTCATTTCAGGTTCTTCATCTAATCTCCTTATCTTCCTCTCTCTCTCTCTCTCTCTCTCTCTCTCTCTCTCTCTCTCTCTCTCTCTCTCTCTCTCTCTCTCTCTGTGTGTGTGTGTGTGAGCGTCAACACGCGCGTGATGCTGCCTTGCCCTGACACTGACCCAACAACCTACTACTGCAATATACTATACATTTCCGTTAGTTCCTGGTGGTTCCATTATGATACACACTTGTCTGCTCACCCTGAATTCTGATTCGTTGTTGAATACTTATTAGTGTATTCCTTGTTCGCACATTGCAGCTGGCGGTACCTGGAGCTCCACCTGACTACCACCTCCTCACAGGTGAATGTAACCTGCAGAGTCCAACTCGGTGTGGTGTGTCGTACATCCACCTCTCTATCTTCACTATATGTAACAGTGTGTGTGTTTGTGTGTTGTTTGAGGGTTTTGTGTGTGTGTGTGTGTGTGTGTGCGCGTGCGCGCGTGCGCGTTGTTTGAGAGTTTTGTGTGCATGTGTGTGTGTGTGTGTGCGCGCGCGCGTGTATGCTGACCTATTTGTACTCACCTATTTGTGATTGCAGTGGTCGATTCATAGCTCCTGACCCCGCCTCTTCACTGGTCGCTACTGCTCTACGAGCTTTATCAAACCTCGTCTTAAAACTGTGTATAGTTCCTGCCTCCACTTTCCAGACTATTCCACTTGATGACATCTCCATGACTGAAGAAATACTTCCTAACATCCCTTTGACTCATGTTCCATCTCTGGAACATCCTGTCTCTCCACCATGTCAATTCTTCTGAGCACTTTGTATGACGTTTTCATGTCTCACCCAACCCTCCTGTCCTCCAGTGTCGTCAGGCCGATTTTCCTTATGTGCGTGTTGTCTATAAGAGAGAGATGGAGATAGAGAACGCCCCAACGGTCCCAGTGACTGTACTGTTGTTTATTGTTGGTCACTCTTGGTCACTGTTGGCCACTGTTGGGCACTGGTCACTGTTGGTGTCATTGGTCAACCGCTCCGTTAATTGAATCCTGATAGACCCTGAATGTCTCTGGATAGACCAACAGTAGCAGCAACAGTAACAACAGTAGCAGCAACATTAACAACAGTATCAGCAACAACAGTAACAGCAACAACATTAACAACAGTATAAGCAACAACAGTAACAGCAACATTAACAACAGTATCAGCAACAACAGTGACAGCAACATAACAGAATCAGCAACAACAGTGACAGCAACAACATTAACAACAGTATAAGCAACAACAGTATAAGCAACATTAACAACAGTGACAGCAACATAACAGAATCAACAACAGTAACAGCAACATAACAGAATCAGCAACAACAGTAACAGCAACATTAACAGAATCAGCAACAACAGTAACAGCAACATAACAGAATCAGCAACAACAGTAACAGCAACATAACAGAATCAGCAACAACAGTAACAGCAACATAACAGAATCAGCAACAACAGTAACAGCAACATAACAGAATCAGCAACAACAGTGACAGCAATATTAACAGAATCAGCAACAACAGTAACAGCAACATTAACAGAATCAGCAACAACAGTAACAGCAACATAACAGAATCAGCAACAACAGTAACAGCAACATTAACAGAATCAGCAACAACAGTAACAGCAACATAACAGAATCAGCAACAACAGTAACAGCAACATAACAGAATCAGCAACAACAGTAACAGCAACATAACAGAATCAGCAACAACAGTGACAGCAATATTAACAGAATCAGCAACAACAGTAACAGCAACATTAACAGAATCAGCAACAACAGTAACAGCAACATAACAGAATCAGCAACAACAGTAACAGCAACATTAACAGAATCAGCAACAACAGTAACAGCAACATTAACAGAATCAGCAACAACAGTAACAGCAACATTAACAGAATCAGCAACAACAGTAACAGCAACATTAACAGAATCAGCAACAACAGTAACAGCAACATAACAGAATCAGCAACAACAGTAACAGCAACATTAACAGAATCAGCAACAACAGTAACAGCAATATTAACAGAATCAGCAACAACAGTGACAGCAGCATTAGCAACAGAATCAGCAACAACAGTAACAGCAACATTAGCAACAGAATCAGCAACAACAGTAACAGCAACATTAGCAACAGAATCAGCAACAACAGTAACAGCAACATTAGCAACAGAATCAGCAACAACAGTAACAGCAACATTAGCAACAGAATCAGCAACAACAGTAACAGCAACATTAACAGAATCAGCAACAACAGTAACAGCAACATTAACAGAATCAGCAACAACAGTAACAGCAGCATTAACAACAGAATCAGCAACAACAGTAACAGCAACATTAACAGAATCAGCAACAACAGTAACAGCAGCATTAACAACAGAATCAGCAACAACAGTAACAGCAACATTAACAGAATCAGCAACAACAGTAACAGCAATATTAACAGAATCAGCAACAACAGTAACAGCAATATTAACAGAATCAGCAACAACAGTAACAGCAACATTAACAACAGAATCAGCAACAACAGTAACAGCAGCATTAACAACAGAATCAGCAACAACAGTAACAGCAGCATTAACAACAGAATCAGCAACAACAGTGGCAGCAACATTAACAGAATCAGCAACAACAGTAACAGCAACATTAACAGAATCAGCAACAACAGTAACAGCAACATTAACAGAATCAGCAACAACAGTAACAGCAACATTAACAGAATCAGCAACAACAGTAACAGCAGCATTAACAACAGAATCAGCAACAACAGTGGCAACAACATTAACAGAATCAGCAACAGCAGTTTTACTAGACCACACTTATTAAATTAGTTACATAAACAACCTTACGACGACGTTTCGGTCCGACTTGGATCATTTACAAAGTCACACTGACGGAAAGGAGAGAGGGAGTGAGTTTATATAGGCCAGGAGGTGGTAGTGGTAGTAGTGGAGGTAGAAGGTAGTAGTGGGGAAGGTAGTGAGGTGGTAGTGATAATATTGGAGGTAGAAGGTAGTAGAGGGGAAGGTAGTGAGGTGGTAGTGATAATATTGGAGGTAGAAGGTAGTAGTGGGGAAGGTAGTGAGGTGGTAGTGATAATATTGGAGGTAGAAGGTAGTAGTGGGGAAGGTAGTGAGGTGGTAGTGATAATATTGGAGGTAGAAGGTAGTAGATGGGAAGGTAGTGAGGTGGTAGTGATAATATTGGAGGTAGAAGGTAGTAGTGGGGAAGGTAGTGAGGTGGTAGTGATATTGGTGGTAGAAGGTAGTAGTGGGGAAGGTAGTGAGGTGGTAGTGATAATATTGGAGGTAGAAGGTAGTAGTGGGGAAGGTAGTGAGGTGGTAGTGATAATATTGGAGGTAGAAGGTAGTAGAGGGGAAGGTAGTGAGGTGGTAGTGATATTATTGGAGGTAGAAGGTAGTAGAGGGGAAAGTAGTGAGGTGGTTGTGATAATATTGGAGGTAGAAGGTAGTAGAGGGGAAGGTAGTGAGGTGGTAGTGATAATATTGGAGGTAGAAGGTAGTAGAGGGGAAGGTAGTGAGGTGGTAGTGATAATATTGGAGGTAGAAGGTAGTAGAGGGGAAAGTAGTGAGGTGGTTGTGATAATATTGGAGGTAGAAGGTAGTAGAGGGGAAAGTAGTGAGGTGGTAGTGATAATATTGGAGGTAGAAGGTAGTAGAGGGGAAGGTAGTGAGGTGGTAGTGATAATATTGGAGGTAGAAGGTAGTAGTGGGGAAGGTAGTGAGGTGGTAGTGATATTATTGGAGGTAGAAGGTAGTAGTGGGGAAGGTAGTGAGGTGGTAGTGATAATATTGGAGGTAGAAGGTAGTAGTGGGGAAGGTAGTGATAATATTGGAGGTAGAAGGTAGTAGTGGGGAAGGTAGTGAGGTGGTAGTGATAATATTGGAGGTAGAAGGTAGTAGTGGGGAAGGTAGTGAGGTGGTAGTGATAATATTGGAGGTAGAAGGTAGTAGTGGGGAAGGTAGTGAGAAGGTAGTAGAGGGGAAGGTAGTGAGGTAGTGATGGTAGAAGTAGTAGAGGGGAAGGTAGTGAGGTGGTAGTGGGAGGTAGAAGGTAGTAGTGGGGAAGGTAGTGAGGTGGTAGTGATAATATTGGAGGTAGAAGGTAGTAGAGGGGAAGGTAGTGAGGTGGTAGTGATAATATTGGAGGTAGAAGGTAGTAGTGGGGAAGGTAGTGAGGTGGTAGTGATAATATTGGAGGTAGAAGGTAGTAGAGGGGAAGGTAGTGAGGTGGTAGTGATATTATTGGAGGTAGAAGGTAGTAGAGGGGAAAGTAGTGAGGTGGTTGTGATAATATTGGAGGTAGAAGGTAGTAGTGGGGATGGTAGTGAGGTGGTAGTGATAATATTGGAGGTAGAAGGTAGTAGTGGGGAAGGTAGTGAGGTGGTAGTGATAATATTGGAGGTAGAAGGTAGTAGAGGGGAAGGTAGTGAGGTGGTAGTGATATTATTGGAGGTAGAAGGTAGTAGAGGGGAAAGTAGTGAGGTGGTTGTGATAATATTGGAGGTAGAAGGTAGTAGTGGGGATGGTAGTGAGGTGGTAGTGATAATATTGGAGGTAGAAGGTAGTAGTGGGGAAGGTAGTGAGGTGGTAGTGATATTATTGGAGGTAGAAGGTAGTAGTGGGGAAGGTAGTGAGGTGGTAGTGATAATATTGGAGGTAGAAGGTAGTAGTGGGGAAGGTAGTGAGGTGGTAGTGATAATATTGGAGGTAGAAGGTAGTAGTGGGGATGGTAGTGAGGTGGTAGTGATAATATTGGAGGTAGAAGGTAGTAGTGGGGAAGGTAGTGAGGTGGTAGTGATAATATTGGAGGTAGAAGGTAGTAGTGGGGAAGGTAGTGAGGTGGTAGTGATAATATTGGAGGTAGAAGGTAGTAGTGGGGAAGGTAGTGAGGTGGTAGTGATAATATTGGAGGTAGAAGGTAGTAGTGGGGAAGGTAGTGAGGTGGTAGTGATAATATTGGAGGTAGAAGGTAGTAGTGGGGAAGGTAGTGAGGTGGTAGTGATATTATTGGAGGTAGAAGGTAGTAGTGGGGAAGGTAGTGAGGTGGTAGTGATAATATTGGAGGTAGAAGGTAGTAGTGGGGAAGGTAGTGAGGTGGTAGTGATAATATTGGAGGTAGAAGGTAGTAGTGGGGAAGGTAGTGATAATATTGGTGGTAGAAGGTAGTAGAGGGGAAGGTAGTGAGGTGGTAGTGATAATATTGGAGGTAGAAGGTAGTAGAGGGGAAGGTAGTGAGGTGGTAGTGATAATATTGGAGGTAGAAGGTAGTAGTGGGGAAGGTAGTGAGGTGGTAGTGATAATATTGGAGGTAGAAGGTAGTAGTGGGGAAGGTAGTGAGGTGGTAGTGATAATATTGGAGGTAGAAGGTAGTAGTGGGGAAGGTAGTGAGGTGGTAGTGATAATATTGGAGGTAGAAGGTAGTAGTGGGGAAGGTAGTGAGGTGGTAGTGATAATATTGGAGGTAGAAGGTAGTAGTGGGGAAGGTAGTGAGGTGGTAGTGATAATATTGGAGGTAGAAGGTAGTAGTGGGGAAGGTAGTGAGGTGGTAGTGATAATATTGGAGGTAGAAGGTAGTAGTGGGGAAGGTAGTGAGGTGGTAGTGATAATATTGGAGGTAGAAGGTAGTAGTGGGGAAGGTAGTGAGGTGGTAGTGATAATATTGGAGGTAGAAGGTAGTAGTGGGGAAGGTAGTGAGGTGGTAGTGATAATATTGGAGGTAGAAGGTAGTAGTGGGGAAGGTAGTGAGGTGGTAGTGATAATATTGGAGGTAGAAGGTAGTAGTGGGGAAGGTAGTGAGGTGGTAGTGATAATATTGGAGGTAGAAGGTAGTAGTGGGGAAGGTAGTGAGGTGGTAGTGATAATATTGGAGGTAGAAGGTAGTAGTGGGGAAGGTAGTGAGGTGGTAGTGATAATATTGGAGGTAGAAGGTAGTAGTGGGGAAGGTAGTGAGGTGGTAGTGATAATATTGTAGAAGGTAGTAGTAGTAGTGAGGTGGTAGTGATATATGGAGGTAGAAGGTAGTAGTGGGGAAGGTAGTGAGGTGGTAGTGATAATATTGGAGGTAGAAGGTAGTAGTGGGGAAGGTAGTGAGGTGGTAGTGATAATATTGGAGGTAGAAGGTAGTAGTGGGGAAGGGGAAGTGATAGGAGGTAGAGGTAGTAGGGGGAAGGTAGTGAGGTGGTAGTGATATTATTGGAGGTAGAAGGTAGTAGTGGGGAAGGTAGTGAGGTGGTAGTGATAATATTGGAGGTAGAAGGTAGTAGTGGGGAAGGTAGTGAGGTGGTAGTGATAATATTGGAGGTAGAAGGTAGTAGTGGGGATGGTAGTGAGGTGGTAGTGATAATATTGGAGGTAGAAGGTAGTAGTGGGGAAGGTAGTGAGGTGGTAGTGATAATATTGGAGGTAGAAGGTAGTAGTGGGGAAGGTAGTGAGGTGGTAGTGATAATATTGGAGGTAGAAGGTAGTAGTGGGGAAGGTAGTGAGGTGGTAGTGATAATATTGGAGGTAGAAGGTAGTAGTGGGGAAGGTAGTGAGGTGGTAGTGATAATATTGGAGGTAGAAGGTAGTAGTGGGGAAGGTAGTGAGGAGGAGCCAGTCAAATACTAAGAAAGAGGAGCACTGCAGGGGAGCTAGGTGCCCACAAGGGAGCTAGGTGCCCACAAGGGAGCTAGGTGCCCACAAGGGAGCTAGGTGCCCATACAGGGTAGGTGCAAGAACACAGAGGGGGGGGGGATAAATAATGAAGGAACAAATACCCGAGGTAGAAGAAAGACAACCCAAAGGAGAAAGAGGAAAGGGAAAGAGGGAGAAGAAGAAAGAGGAATCAGGTTAAGTCACGGGTGTTCTGAAGTTTGGAGCATTTTACAATGTAGTGGGAGAGGAAGGCATCTACAGAGACGAAGTCAGGACTAAGATTCATACAAGGAAAGTTGTGTATTACAGAGGATTCAACCTCCTGGAGTCTACCTACCTGGAGGTTATTCCGGGGATCAACGCCCCCGCGGCCCGGTCCACGACCAGGCCTCCCGGTGGATCAGGGCCTGATCAACCAGGCTGTTACTGCTGGCCGCACGCAGTCCAACGTACGAGCCACAGCCCGGCTGAGCCGGCACTGATTTTAGGTATCTGTCGAGCTCTCTCTTGAAGGCAGCCAGGGGTTTATTGGTAATTTCCCTGATGCTTGGTGAGAGGCTGTTGAACAGTGGCACCCGTACTTTTAATTGGGGGTATTTTGCACCGCCTGCCCAGTCTTTTACTTTCGTAGGGAGTGATTTCTGTGTGCAGATTTGGGACCATTCCTTCCAGGATTTTCCAAGTGTAGATTATGATATATCTCTATCCTGCGTTCCAGCGAGTACAAGTCAAGTGCTTCCAAGCGTTCCCAGTAGTTAAGGTGCTTGACAGAACTTATACGTGCAGTAAAGGATCTCTGTACACTCTCTAGATCTGCAATTTCACCTGCTTTGAATGGAGATGTTAATGTACAGCAATATTCCAGCCTAGAGAGAGCAAATGATTTGAAATTGATCATCATTGGCTTGGCATCTCTCGTTTTGAACGTTCTCATTATCCATCCTATCATTTTCTTTGCACTTGTGATCGTGGCACTGTTGTGATCCTTGAAAGTGAGATCCTCAGACATTACTACTCCCAGGTCCCTTACATTATTTTTCCTCTCTATTGTATGGCCAGAGTTTGTAGTATACTCTGTTCTAGTTATTATCTCCTCCAGTTTTCCATAACGGAGTAGTTGGAATTTGTCCTCATTGAACATCATATTGTTTACCGTTGCCCACTGGAAAACTTTGTTTATATCTTCTTGGAGGTTAACCGCGTCCTCAGCAGATGACAGCCTCATGCAGATCCTAGTCTTCTCATTATGTCCTAGAATCTGTATTGATAAAGCCACTGGATGGCGAAACGTCTACAATAAAGATAACCAGATGTTGCACAACTTGTCAGACACTGCGACATCGTGGAATCTTGGTTCAGAGGACTTCTACAAGACCTTCTTCACGGCTGCTACAACTAACCCATCCCTTTGGGAAGGACCTACTTCCACTGGGGAATCCGCCTACCAGTCACTATGTCCTCGTCTGCTACACGTTCTTATCCACTGACGCCTATATAACCGCCAGTCTTCTTGTCTTTGCTCCAGATTCTCCACCACCACGATGCTGTCAACACTAACTCCAAGGCTGAGGGACTGATTACTTCATCTGTTGTATATAGTTCTACTGTCTTCTAATTATGTCCTAGAATTTGTATTGATAAAGTCACTGGATGGCGAAACGTCTACTACAATAAAGATATCCAGATGTTGCACATGTGTCTTAACTTTCAGATCCTAGTATCATCCGCAAAGGATGATGTGGTGCTGTGGTGTATATCTCTGTCTATGTCTGATATGAGGATAGGGAATAAGATGGGGGCGAGTAATGTGCTTTGTGGAACAGAGCTCTTCACTATGGCAGCCTCCGATTTAACTCTGTTGACCACTACTCTTTGTGTTCGATTTGTTAGGAAGTTGAAGATCCATCTCCCCACTTTCCCAGTTATTCCTTTAGCACGTATTTTATGGGCTATTACGCCATGATCGCATTTGTCAAATGCTTTTGGAAAGTCTGTGTATATTACATCTGCATTCTGATTTTCTTCCAGTGCATCCAAAGCCATATCATAGTGATCCAGTAGTTGTGAGAGGCAGGAGCGACCTGCCCTGAACCCATGTTGCCCTGGATTGTGCAGTTTTTGGGAATCCAGGTGATTTGCAATCCTGCTTCTTAGCAGACGGCGACTGTTAAAGTTAGAAGCAAGGAAGACAGTTTTAGCAGAAGACCAGTCAGTAGAATGACTGTGATCTCTGACGTGACAGAAAAGAGTATTGTTAGTGTCGGCAAGCCTAACACTACTTTTGTGCTCCCTAAGTCTGTCAGAAAGAGATCGGCCAGTTTCCCCAAAGTATTGAAGAGGACAGGAGGAGCAAGAAATAGGAGCATCTATAGAGGGAAGAGAGGTATGAACTAAATTAGTGCGGAGAATGTTAATTTGGCGGAAAGTAAGTTTGATGTCTAAGGAACGGAGAGAGTTGTTGAGATTAGAAAGACCGGAAATGTATGGAAGGCAGAGGACAGAAGAGTTCCCAGGAGTAGAGAGTTTGGGAGAGAAGAAATCACGTTTAGCACGTGAGAAGGCAGAGTTTATGAAATGAGAAGGGTAGCCAAGATGGGAAAATTAATTTTTCCGTCTTGGATACCCTTCCTATTTCATAGAGAGAGATACATGATAATGTATCCTTGGAAAACACTCGAGGGCTTGGTCCCAAATCTGCACACTACCATAACATACTGGAGTGAGAGATACGGGAGAAAGTGCAAAATAAACCCACTGAAAAGCAGGGATGCGGTGGAGACAATAAGAGAACACTGTATCAACATTCGTAGTTGCAGATTATTCAACATCTTACCAGAATATATCAGAAACACTGCTGGAACAAGTGTAGAAGTCTTCAAGAGGAAACTGGACAAGTATCTTCACCAGGTGCCAGATCAACCAGGCTGTGACGGATATGTGGGGCAGTGGGCCTCCAGCCTGGTCAACTACTCTGGTTGACCAGACAAGCACCAGACGAGCCTGGCCCATGGCCGGGCTCCGGGAGTATTGAGACTCGAAACTCATTAAGAGTAAAAGTAAGCAAGTGAGTACAAGCAAATATAAACACTTAAGCAGTACAATGTGATCCTTTATTGACAACGTTTCGCCCACACAGTGGACTTTATCAAGTCACAAACAGATCTACCTGGGTGATAGATACATGAGTATTTATAGGATGGCGTCAAGTGGAGAATGCTGCATGTGACAGTCTTCCCAGAAGGGTGATAGTCTAGAACCTTGGGTAACTTTTAAAAGAGAGAGTATAAGTATTTGAGTAGACCTGCAGTGTTCCTCCATTCTTATGTGGGATAGCGATGAAGAAGTTTCTATAACTATGTTATAGAAGCCGTTGTTCTGGTTGAAGTTGTTGGATATACAGATAAGTGATGATTCCAGGATTCTTCAGTACTGAGTGTTGTCTCTGACGATAGATCTTGCGTTTCTATAGTTCATTATAGTGGACCCCCGCTTTACGATCACCTCCCAATGCGACCAATTATCTAAGTGTATTTATGTGCGTTTGTACGTGTATGTTTGGGGGTCTGAAATGGACTAATCTAATTCACAATATTCCTTATGGGAACAAATTCGTTCAGTACTGGCACTTGAACATCTGGAATGAAATAATATCGTAAACCGGGGGTCCACTGGTTGTGGGAATTCCGGTGTTGAACACAGGCATTCCTTGTATCGTCAGATCTGCCTGTGTACTGGTGTTCTGAAATACGTGTTTGGAGGTCTCTGGATGTTTCGCCAACGTAAAATTTGCTGCAGTCATTACAAGGGATTATGTGTACCCCTGCAGAGGATTGAAGCTTGTTCTGTCTGTTGCTGGTGATGTCCTTGATGGTGGTGGATGTGGAGGTGGATACTTGGAATGACCTATTGGAAAACATGTTGGAAACGTGTTTGTGTCGGTATTTTATTCCATTTCCATGAGTACGAGCAGCTGAGTACGAGCAGCTGAGTACAAGCAACTGAGTACGAGCAGCTGAGTACGAGCAGCTGAGTACAAGCAACTGAGTACGAGCAGCTGAGTACAAGCAACTGAATACAAGCAACTGAATACAAGCAGCTGAGTACGAGCAGCTGAGTACGAGCAGCTGAGTACGAGCAGCTGAGTACAAGCAACTGAATACAAGCAACTGAATACAAGCAGCTGAGTACAAGCAGCTGAGTACAAGCTACTGAGTACAAGCTACTGAGTACAAGCAACTGAGTACAAACAACTGAGTACAAGCAACTGAGTACAGGTATTACTCAGGTTATTATTTTTATAATTAAGAACTAGAGATAATTATCCACAGGGTAATTATAGTAATTGATAATTTACGTTTCTAACCATGGTGTAGTAGATATTAACCAGCCAATCAGTCATTATGACTGGTGTAGTAGATATTAACCAGTCAACCAGTCATAATGACTGGTGTAGTAGATATTAACCAGTCAACCAGTCATAATGACTGGTGTAGTAGATATTAACCAGCCAACCAGTCATAATGACTGGTGTAGTAGATATTAACCAGCCAATCAGTCATTATGACTGGTGTAGTAGATATTAACCAGCCAACCAGTCATTATGACTGGTGTAGTAGATAGACTTTAAACCTCATTAACCCACTAGGTGGCTTAGGTGAGTTAATATTCTTGGTTTGAGTGTGTTAAGCCATGTTACTGCTAACCCAGTGACCAGGTGGACCAGTCAGAGGTACTTCCGGTAATTACCTGGTAAACACCAGGTGTGTGCGTTCCGTGTACGCTCCCACGATCACACGCCCTCATGCGTACATGTGCACCTCAGTGTGTGCACTCTCTGCACACAGGCATTGACGGTGTCTGAAATCGCAGAGCAAAGCCGGTATTAAAATATGTGGCCATGATCTATGATTCGACACCCTGCTGATGCAGATAGGCGAGGACACGGGCCCATGAGCTTAAGTTCAACTATCCTTCCTTAAGCTCCATATATGGCCGTTTTAGATCAAAATTTCTATCCTGCGATAGTCTGAGTTACTGTGATAGTCACAGTCTGAGTTACTGTGATAGTCACAGTCTGAATTACTGTGATAGTCACAGTCTGAATTACTGTGATAGTCACAGTCTGAATTACTGTGATAGTCACAGTCTGAGTTACTGTAATAGTCACAGTCTGTTACTATGATAGTCACAGTCTGTTACTATGATAGTCACAGTCTGTTACTATGATAGTCACAGTCTGTTACTATGATAGTCACAGTCTGTTACTATGATAGTCACAGTCTGTTACTATGATAGTCACAGTCTGTTACTATGATAGTCACAGTCTGTTACTATGATAGTCACAGTCTGTTACTATGATAGTCACAGTCTGTTACTATGATAGTCACAGTCTGTTACTATGATAGTCACAGTCTGTTACTATGATAGTCACAGTCTGTTACTATGATAGTCACAGTCTGTTACTATGATAGTCACAGTCTGTTACTATGATAGTCACAGTCTGTTACTATGATAGTCACAGTCTGTTACTATGATAGTCACAGTCTGTTACTATGATAGTCACAGTCTGTTACTATGATAGTCACAGTCTGTTACTATGATAGTCACAGTCTGTTACTATGATAGTCACAGTCTAAGTAACTATGATAGTCACAGTCTAAGTAACTATGATGGTTCCTTGCCGTGGTGACCAGGTTCTTTATCTTCCCTCAGAAACTCTAGCTCCTGGGCCAGGAGTAGAGTGTTCTTTCCAATTCATTGAGGCCCTTGACGGTGTTGTATTACGGATCCTGGATCATCTAGGGTGTGTTCATTCACACTGGATCACCTGGGATGTGTTGATCCACTCTGGATCACCTGGGATGTGTTGATCCACTCTGGATCACCTGGGATGTGTTGATCCACTCTGGATCACCTGGGATGTGTTGATCCACTCTGGATCACCTGAAATGTGTTGATCCACTCTGGATCACCTGGGGTGTGTTGATCCACTCTGGATCACCTGGGGTGTGTTGATCCACTCTGGATCACCTGGGGTGTGTTGATCCACTCTGGATCACCTGGGGTGTGTTAATCCACTCTGGATCACCTGGGGTGTGTCGATCCACTCTGGATCACCTGGGGTGTGTTGATCCACTATCACCTGGGATGTGTTGATCCACTCTGGATCACCTGGGATGTGTTGATCCACTCTGGATCACCTGGGATGTGTTGATCCACTCTGGATCACCTGGGGAGTGTTGATCCACTCTGGATCACCTGGGATGTGTTGATCCACTCTGGATCACATGGGATGTGTTGATCCACTCTGGATCACCTGGGGAGTGTTGATCCACTCTGGATCACCTGGGGAGTGTTGATCCACTCTGGATCACCTGGGATGTGTTGATCCACTCTGGATCACCTGGGATGTGTTGATCTACACTGGATCACCTGGGGTGTGTTAATCCACTGGATCACCTGGGGTGTGTTGATCCACTCTGCATCACCTGGGGAGTGTTGATCCACTCTGAATCATCTGGGGAGTGTTGATCCACTGGATTACCTGGGGAGTGTTGATCCACTCTGGATCACCTGGGTTGTGTTGATCCACTCTGGATCACCTGGGGTGTGTTGATCCACTCTGGATCACCTGGGGTATGTTGATCCACTCTGGATCACCTGGGGTATGTTGATGCACTCTGTGGATCATCTGGGGGTGTGTTGATCCACTGGATCATCTGGGGGTGTGTTGATCCACTCTGGACCACCTGGGGTGTGTTGATCCACTCTGGACCACCTGGGGTGTGTTGATCCACTCTGGATCACCTGGGGTGTGTTGATCCACTCTGGATCACCTGGGGTATGTTGATGCACTCTGTGGATCATCTGGGGGTGTGTTGATCCACTGGATCATCTGGGGGTGTGTTGATCCACTCTGTGATTGACCTGTTGTGCTGGTCCTCTGGAGTGTGGAGGGCGGTTTGAGTGACGTTACGGTGACTGGTGTATTTCTGGAGGCTGCTTGTCAGTTCCAGGAGGTAGCTGGAGGGCAAAGAAGGTATGCCTTGCTGTCAGTTCCAGGAGGTAGCTGGAGGGCAAGGAATGTATGCCTTGCTGTCAGTTCCAGGAGGTAGCTGGAGGGCAAAGAAGGTATGCCTTGCTGTCAGTTCCAGGAGGTAGCTGGAAGGCAAGGAATGTATGCCTTGCTGTCAGTTCCAGGAGGTAGCTGGAGGGCAAAGAAGGTATGCTTTGCTGTCAGTTCCAGGAGGTAGCTGGAGGGCAAGGAATGTATGCCTTGCTGTCAGTTCCAGGAGGTAGCTGGAAGGCAAGGAATGTATGCCTTGCTGTCAGTTCCAGGAGGTAGCTGGAGGGCAAAGAAGGTATGCTTTGCTGTCAGTTCCAGGAGGTAGCTGGAGGGCAAGGAATGTATGCCTTGCTGTCAGTTCCAGGAGGTAGCTGGAAGGCAAGGAATGTATGCCTTGCTGTCAGTTCCAGGAGGTAGCTGGAGGGCAAAGAAGGTATGCTTTGCTGTCAGTTCCAGGAGGTAGCTGGAGGGCAAGGAATGTATGCCTTGCTGTCAGTTCCAGGAGGTAGCTGGAGGGCAAGGAATGTATGCCTTGCTGTCAGTTCCAGGAGGTAGCTGGAGGGCAGGGAAAGTATGCCTTGCTGTCAGTTCCAGGAGGTAGCTGGAGGGCAGGGAAAGTATGCCTTGCTGTCAGTTCCAGGAGGTAGCTGGAGGGCAAGGAAGGTATGCCTTGCTGTCAGTTCCAGGAGGTAGCTGGAGGGCAAGGAAGGTATGCCTTGCTGTCAGGTCCAGGAGGTAGCTGGAGGGCAAGGAAGGTATGCCTTGCTGTCAGGTCCAGGAGGTAACTTGAGGGCAAGGAAGGTATGCCTTGCTGTCAGATCCAGGAGGTAACTTGAGGGCAAGGAAGGTATGCCTTGCTGTCAGTTATAGGAGGTAGCTGGAGGGCAAGGAAGGTATGCCTTGCTGTCAGTTATAGGAGGTAGCTGGAGGGCAAGGAAGGTATGCCTTGCTGTCAGGTCCAGGAGGTAACTTGAGGGCAAGGAAGGTATGCTTTGCTGTCAGGTCCAGGAGGTAACTTGAGGGCAAGGAAGGTATGCCTTGCTGTCAGTTCCAGGAGGTAGCTGGAGGGCAAGGAAGGTATGCCTTGCTGTTGGTTACTGACCAGCGTCTCTTGTCTGCTGAGGTGGCTGGTAAATGTGAGGATATACCTGACTACTGGTTTTCTGGCATGAAGGGTAGGGTAGGGCACGGATTTCATCTAACATGACGCACGAAATCGTAAACAAACCATACCACGGTTGGGGTTAGAACCGGCGATCAGATAGTCTCAAAACCTAACCCTTTTGATACGTTCGACCTTTGCATGACCTTGACCATGATTCTGGCTTCTCCCTCTACAGTTTGTCGATTTTTGGATCGTCCACACATCTCATGATGGACCAACTCCAGAGACTAACCTGTAACTGTAACATATGAGGCTAACCCTGTTACCTCTCACTATTATTCTCAGAAACAACTCTGTGGACTAAATTATCTGCTCTTCAAGTGATTGTCTTTCGGACTATAGTATCGGCAAAACTCTCTTGCAACTTGTTAGTCGATGCATTGTATTTTAAGTTCTTAAGAGTGGTACACTCATTATCACTGAAAACGCTGAACGAGCTCAGTTTTTTCCATTCTTAGCACCATTGATATTCCTGTCATGATTCGTGAACACTTCCCTCAATTCTTGCTGTGAAATTGTTGTTCTTTTACATGTCATCGTTCAATGAGAGTTCCTAATTTGTGATGTCGTCATAATAGAGTAACTAGAGCTCCAGAATCTCTCGATCATTAAAGTGAACACTTAGGTACTACCTGCCTGTGGCCAGAGACACTGTCCTTGTAATACATAGACAAAGTTAACTTTTGACTGGCATGAATTTCCTTCTGTCTATATAGCAGGACAGCACTTACAAGTGTGGGAATTTATCCGTAATTCACAACTATGTAAAGATTTTTGGTGCTTTAGCCGCCCAGTAAAATATTGCACATGATGCTGCTGACCATAGCAGTCCATCCTGTATCTTCCTGTTGCCTGGTTTTCTTATGAGAAAAGATCCACTGTCTTAAAGAGAAAGGGGTTTCTCTAATGCCATGGCAGTTTACCATCTCTGCATTCCAGGGAGCCTCCCCTCTTTTTTCTTATTCTAGAGCTGCTAGACGGCCTCTAACCTCGGTAGTCCCTACTTCGACAGTCATGTCTGTGTCTAACCCTTTTGTAGTCCTAGGCTCAGGTTTCTACCTCGTCAGCTCCTCCTGTCCTCACTTCATCTTCTCACTCCCATATTTCTTGTCTTCACAACCTCCTCCAACTAAATCATCATCTCGTATTCCTACAAAGTCTAAAAATCTCCAAAGTACGAAACTCCTTCAGCCCCTAAATTGCATGTTGTTCCCCCACACTTTTCTTTTCCTGTGTCTGTTATCGTTGTGGAAGTTCATCCACCCCCTCGTACAGTTGCTCTCCCTCCTGTCCCCACTCAAGTTTCTTCCCACCAAGATATTTCTCACCTCTTGCTGTCTTCACCTTCTTTAACAACTTCCATTCTCTCTCCAATCTTTACTCAACCTACATTGTCTCTGATACTATGCTTCTTGCGGCCTTCCTGTCATCTGAAACAGTTGAAGCCGTCTCCACGTTTATCAAGAGTCTATATGCAGAGGTAAATATTCCATCTGCATGATCAGCGTGATGCTCATTATCTCTGTTATTTTGTCCACTCTCGTGACCTTCATGATCCTTCTACATACAGGATGGTAACAAACATTAGAAGAGATCCTTTATTTGCTCGCTGCCCCATGTTTACTCCGACCCTATTCTCTTCATTTACCCCCCATCCTTTTGTATGTTCATTTGGCATCTAACTTTTCTCTTCCCCCTTGGGAAATTCCGATGGTTCGTGTGTGTTCTTCTCCACTACTGTGCGTGAAAGGTCAATTACCTACTGTAACTTCTTGCTTCTATTTTCTCATCCACTTACAATCTTATTCTCATGCTGCTGCAGTTTACATTGACAGTCCTAAGTTGTCTGACGGTGTCTAATAAATGACCTCGTACAGAGTTGTACGAGATCATTTATTAGACTTAGCTAACATTTTTCACAGTTGACCTGGATGCAATTCCCATCGTTGTTATAGATATTGCATCACTGCCGACCTTATCTTCAATAGTTTAAGATTCCATTAGTGCTTTACAAGCTATCCAAAAATTTGATTCTCCTCATCCCTTAGTTCTCTATATACAACAACTTTGGTTATTGTATACTAGAAATGCAGCACAACGTTGGTTGTGTTGCATTTCTTGTAAAAGCAAAGGCATTGTTTCCTGGTGGGTCTCTGGACATGTTGGTGTTGAGAGCAACAAGCAGGTGGACTCTGCCGCACTGTCACCTGTTTCTGACCTCATTTCATATAGGGGTAGTCCATTCTCAGACTATTTTGCAGTAGACTCTAGACAACTTCACAACCGTTGGCAACAACGTTGGTCTGAGTTGATTCATAACAAATAATATTCTGTCTAACCTTGTTTAGGTTTCTGGTTTTATCATCGTTGTTGTGTTTAAGAACCACACTGCAGTAACACTACACTGCAGTAACACTACACTGCAGTAACACTACACTGCAGTAACACTACACTGCAGTAACACTACACTGCAGTAACACTACACTGCAGTAACACTACACTGCAGTAACACTACACTGGAGTAACACTACACTGGAGTAACACTACACTGCAGTAACACTACACTGCAGTAACACTACACTGCAGTAACACTACACTGCAGTAACACTACACTCTGCAGTAACACTACACTCTGCAGTAACACTACACTCTGCAGTAACACTACACTGCACTAACACTACACTCTGCAGTAACACTACACTCTGCAGTAACACTACACTGCACTAACACTACACTCTGCAGTAACACTACACTCTGCACTAACACTACACTCTGCAGTAACACTACACTCTGCAGTAACACTACACTGCACTAACACTACACTCTGCAGTAACACTACACTGCAGTAACACTACACTCTGCAGTAACACTACACTCTGCAGTAACACTACACTCTGCACTAACACTACACTCTGCACTAACACTACACTATGCACTAACACTACACTATGCACTAACACTACACTATGCACTAACACTACACTGCACTAACACTACACTCTGCACTAACACTACACTGCACTAACACTACACTGCAGTAACACTACACTGCACTAACACTACACTGCAGTAACACTACACTGCAGTAACACTACACTATGCACTAACACTACACTGCACTAACACTACACTCTACTAACACTACACTCTGCACTAACACTACACTCTGCAGTAACACTACTCTCTGCACTAACACTACACTCTGCAGTAACACTACACTGCACTAACACTACACTGCACTAACACTACACTGCACTAACACTACACTCTGCAGTAACACTACACTCTGCACTAACACTACACTCTGCAGTAACACTACACTGCACTAACACTACACTCTGCACTAACACTACACTCTGCACTAACACTACACTCTGCACTAACACTACACTCTGCACTAACACTACACTGCACTAACACTACACTCTGCACTAACACTACACTCTGCAGTAACACTACACTCTGCACTAACACTACACTCTGCAGTAACACTACACTGCACTAACACTACACTGCACTAACACTACACTCTGCACTAACACTACACTCTGCACTAACACTACACTCTGCACTAACACTACACTGCAGTAACACTACACTCTGCAGTAACACTACACTGCACTAACACTACACTGCAGTAACACTACACTCTGCACTAACACTACACTCTGCAGTAACACTACACTCTGCACTAACACTACACTGCACTAACACTACACTGCACTAACACTACACTCTGCAGTAACACTACACTCTGCACTAACACTACACTCTGCAGTAACACTACACTGCACTAACACTACACTGCACTAACACTACACTGCAGTAACACTACACTGCACTAACACTACACTCTGCAGTAACACTACACTCTGCACTAACACTACACTGCAGTAACACTACACTGCACTAACACTACACTGCAGTAACACTACACTGCACTAACACTACACACTGCAGTAACACTACACTCTGCACTAACACTACACTCTGCAGTAACACTACACACTGCACTAACACTACACTCTGCAGTAACACTACACTCTGCACTAACACTACACTCTGCAGTAACACTACACTCTGCACTAACACTACACTCTGCACTAACACTACACTCTGCACTAACACTACACTCTGCACTAACACTACACTGCACTAACACTACACTCTGCACTAACACTACACTGCAGTAACACTACACTCTGCACTAACACTACACTCTGCACTAACACTACACTCTGCAGTAACACTACACTCTGCAGTAACACTACACTCTGCAGTAACACTACACTCTGCAGTAACACTACACTCTGCAGTAACACTACACTCTGCACTAACACTACACTCTGCAGTAACACTACACTCTGCACTAACACTACACTGCAGTAACACTACACTCTGCACTAACACTACACTGCAGTAACACTACACTCTGCAGTAACACTACACTCTGCAGTAACACTACACTCTGCACTAACACTACACTCTGCACTAACACTACACTCTGCACTAACACTACACTGCACTAACACTACACTGCAGTAACACTACACTCTGCACTAACACTACACTGCAGTAACACTACACTCTGCAGTAACACTACACTGCACTAACACTACACTCTGCACTAACACTACACTCTGCACTAACACTACACCCTGCACTAACACTACACTCTGCACTAACACTACACTCTGCACTAACACTACACTGCAGTAACACTACACTCTGCACTAACACTACACTGCACTAACACTACACTCTGCACTAACACTACACTGCAGTAACACTACACTCTGCACTAACACTACACTCTGCAGTAACACTACACTGCAGTAACACTACACTGCACTAACACTACACTCTGCACTAACACTACACTGCACTAACACTACACTGCAGTAACACTACACTGCACTAACACTACACTCTGCACTAACACTACACTGCACTAACACTACACTGCAGTAACACTACACTGCACTAACACTACACTGCAGTAACACTACACTGCAGTAACACTACACTCTGCACTAACACTACACTGCAGTAACACTACACTGCACTAACACTACACTGCACTAACACTACACTCTGCACTAACACTACACTGCACTAACACTACACTCTGCACTAACACTACACTCTGCACTAACACTACACTGCACTAACACTACACTGCACTAACACTACACTCTGCACTAACACTACACTCTGCACTAACACTACACTCTGCACTAACACTACACTCTGCACTAACACTACACTGCACTAACACTACACTCTGCACTAACACTACACTCTGCACTAACACTACACTCTGCACTAACACTACACTGCACTAACACTACACTCTGCACTAACACTACACTGCACTAACACTACACTGCACTAACACTACACTGCACTAACACTACACTCTGCACTAACACTACACTCTGCACTAACACTACACTGCACTAACACTACACTCTGCACTAACACTACACTGCACTAACACTACACTGCACTAACACTACACTCTGCACTAACACTACACTGCAGTAACACTACACTCTGCAGTAACACTACACTCTGCACTAACACTACACTGCACTAACACTACACTGCAGTAACACTACACTGCAGTAACACTACACTGCAGTAACACTACACTCTGCACTAACACTACACTGCACTAACACTACACTCTGCACTAACACTACACTAACACTACACTCTGCACTAACACTACACTGCACTAACACTACACTCTGCAGTAACACTACACTCTGCAGTAACACTACACTGCAGTAACACTACACTCTGCAGTAACACTACACTGCAGTAACACTACACTCTGCAGTAACACTACACTCTGCAGTAACACTACACTGCAGTAACACTACACTCTGCAGTAACACTACACTCTGCACTAACACTACACTCTGCACTAACACTACACTGCACTAACACTACACTGCACTAACACTACACTCTGCAGTAACACTACACTCTGCAGTAACATTACACTCTGCACTAACACTACACTCTGCAGTAACACTACACTCTGCACTAACACTACACTCTGCACTAACACTACACTGCACTAACACTACACTGCACTAACACTACACTCTGCAGTAACACTACACTCTGCAGTAACACTACACTGCAGTAACACTACACTCTGCAGTAACACTACACTCTGCACTAACACTACACTCTGCAGTAACACTACACTCTGCAGTAACACTACACTGCAGTAACACTACACTCTGCACTAACACTACACTCTGCAGTAACACTACACTCTGCAGTAACACTACACTGCACTAACACTACACTCTGCAGTAACACTACACTCTGCAGTAACACTACACTCTGCACTAACACTACACTCTGCACTAACACTACACTCTGCAGTAACACTACACTGCAGTAACACTACACTCTGCAGTAACACTACACTGCAGTAACACTACACTGCAGTAACACTACACTGCACTAACACTACACTGCACTAACACTACACTGCACTAACACTACACTGCACTAACACTACACTGCAGTAACACTACACTGCAGTAACACTACACTGCAGTAACACTACACTCTGCAGTAACACTACACTCTGCAGTAACACTACACTCTGCAGTAACACTACACTCTGCACTAACATTACACTGCACTAACACTACACTGCAGTAACACTACACTCTGCAGTAACACTACACTGCACTAACACTACACTGCAGTAACACTACACTGCACTAACACTACACTCTGCAGTAACACTACACTGCAGTAACACTACACTCCAGTAACACTACACTCTGCAGTAACACTACACTAACACTACACTGCACTAACACTACACTCTGCAGTAACACTACACTGCAGTAACACTACACTGCAGTAACACTACACTGCAGTAACACTACACTGCAGTAACACTACACTGCAGTAACACTACACTCTGCAGTAACACTACACTGCAGTAACACTACACTGCAGTAACACTACACTCTGCAGTAACACTACACTGCACTAACACTACACTGCACTAACACTACACTGCAGTAACACTACACTGCAGTAACACTACACTGCACTAACACTACACTCTGCAGTAACACTACACTGCACTAACACTACACTCTGCAGTAACACTACACTGCAGTAACACTACACTGCAGTAACACTACACTGCAGTAACACTACACTGCAGTAACACTACACTCTGCAGTAACACTAACACTACACTGCACTAACACTACACTCTGCAGTAACACTACACTGCAGTAACACTACACTCTGCAGTAACACTACACTGCACTAACACTACACTCTGCAGTAACACTACACTGCAGTAACACTACACTCTGCAGTAACACTACACTGCAGTAACACTACACTGCAGTAACACTACACTGCAGTAACACTACACTCTGCAGTAACACTACACTGCAGTAACACTACACTGCAGTAACACTACACTGCACTAACACTACACTGCACTAACACTACACTGCAGTAACACTACACTCTGCAGTAACACTACACTGCAGTAACACTACACTGCAGTAACACTACACTGCAGTAACACTACACTGCAGTAACACTACACTCTGCAGTAACACTACACTGCAGTAACACTACACTGCAGTAACACTACACTCTGCAGTAACACTACACTGCAGTAACACTACACTGCAGTAACACTACACTGCACTAACACTACACTGCACTAACACTACACTGCAGTAACACTACACTGCACTAACACTACACTGCAGTAACACTACACTCTGCACTAACACTACACTGCACTAACACTACACTGCAGTAACACTACACTGCACTAACACTACACTGCAGTAACACTACACTCTGCAGTAACACTACACTAACACTACACTGCACTAACACTACACTCTGCAGTAACACTACACTGCAGTAACACTACACTGCAGTAACACTACACTGCAGTAACACTACACTGCAGTAACACTACACTGCAGTAACACTACACTCTGCAGTAACACTACACTGCAGTAACACTACACTCTGCAGTAACACTACACTGCACTAACACTACACTGCACTAACACTACACTGCAGTAACACTACACTGCACTAACACTACACTCTGCAGTAACACTACACTGCACTAACACTACACTCTGCAGTAACACTACACTGCACTAACACTACACTGCACTAACACTACACTCTGCAGTAACACTACACTGCAGTAACACTACACTGCAGTAACACTACACTGCAGTAACACTACACTGCAGTAACACTACACTGCAGTAACACTACACTCTGCAGTAACACTACACTCTGCAGTAACACTACACTGCAGTAACACTACACTCTGCAGTAACACTACACTGCACTAACACTACACTCTGCAGTAACACTACACTGCAGTAACACTACACTCTGCAGTAACACTACACTGCAGTAACACTACACTGCAGTAACACTACACTGCAGTAACACTACACTCTGCAGTAACACTACACTGCAGTAACACTACACTCTGCAGTAACACTACACTGCAGTAACACTACACTGCAGTAACACTACACTGCAGTAACACTACACTGCACTAACACTACACTGCACTAACACTACACTCTGCAGTAACACTACACTGCACTAACACTACACTCTGCAGTAACACTACACTGCACTAACACTACACTCTGCAGTAACACTACACTGCAGTAACACTACTAACACTACACTGCACACTACACTGCACTAACACTACACTGCAGTAACACTACACTGCACTAACACTACACTGCAGTAACACTACACTGCACTAACACTACACTCTGCACTAACACTACACTGCAGTAACACTACACTGCACTAACACTACACTCTGCACTAACACTACACTGCACTAACACTACACTGCACTAACACTACACTGCACTAACACTACACTGCACTAACACTACACTGCACTAACACTACACTGCACTAACACTACACTCTGCACTAACACTACACTCTGCACTAACACTACACTGCACTAACACTACACTGCAGTAACACTACACTGCAGTAACACTACACTGCAGTAACACTACACTGCAGTAACACTACACTGCACTAACACTACACTGCAGTAACACTACACTGCACTAACACTACACTCTGCACTAACACTACACTGCACTAACACTACACTGCACTAACACTACACTGCACTAACACTACACTGCACTAACACTACACTGCACTAACACTACACTGCACTAACACTACACTGCACTAACACTACACTGCACTAACACTACACTGCACTAACACTACACTGCACACTAACACTACACTGCACTAACACTACACTGCACTAACACTACACTGCACTAACACTACACTGCACTAACACTACACTGCACTAACACTACACTGCACTAACACTACACTGCACTAACACTACACTGCACTAACACTACACTGCACTAACACTACACTCTGCACTAACACTACACTGCACTAACACTACACTGCACTAACACTACACTGCACTAACACTACACTGCAGTAACACTACACTGCAGTAACACTACACTGCACTAACACTACACTCTGCACTAACACTACACTCTGCACTAACACTACACTGCACTAACACTACACTGCACTAACACTACACTGCACTAACACTACACTGCACTAACACTACACTGCACTAACACTACACTGCACTAACACTACACTGCACTAACACTACACTGCACTAACACTACACTGCACTAACACTACACTCTGCAGTAACACTACACTGCACTAACACTACACTGCACTAACACTACACTCTGCACTACACTAACACTACACTGCACTAACACTACACTGCACTAACACTACACTGCACTAACACTACACTGCACTAACACTACACTGCACTAACACTACACTGCACTAACACTACACTCTGCACTAACACTACACTGCACTAACACTACACTGCACTAACACTACACTCTGCAGTAACACTACACTGCACTAACACTACACTCTGCACTAACACTACACTGCACTAACACTACACTGCACTAACACTACACTGCAGTAACACTACACTCTGCACTAACACTACACTGCACTAACACTAACACTACACTCTGCACTAACACTACACTGCACTAACACTACACTGCACTAACACTACACTCTGCAATAACACTACACTGCACTAACACTACACTGCAGTAACACTACACTCTGCACTAACACTACACTGCACTAACTGCACTAACACTACACTCTGCACTAACACTACACTGCACTAACACTACACTCTGCACTAACACTACACTGCACTAACACTACACTGCACTAACACTACACTCTGCACTAACACTACACTGCACTAACACTACACTGCACTAACACTACACTGCACTAACACTACACTGCACTAACACTACACTCTGCACTAACACTACACTCTGCACTAACACTACACTGCACTAACACTACACTCTGCACTAACACTACACTGCACTAACACTACACTGCACTAACACTACACTGCACTAACACTACACTGCACTAACACTACACTCTGCACTAACACTACACTGCAGTAACACTACACTCTGCACTAACACTACTCTGCACTAACACTACACTGCACTAACACTACACTGCAGTAACACTACACTGCACTAACACTACACTGCACTAACACTACACTGCACTAACACTACACTCTGCACTAACACTACACTGCACTAACACTACACTGCACTAACACTACACTGCACTAACACTACACTCTGCACTAACACTACACTGCACTAACACTACACTGCACTAACACTACACTGCAGTAACACTACACTGCACTAACACTACACTCTGCACTAACACTACACTCTGCACTAACACTACACTGCACTAACACTACACTGCACTAACACTACACTGCACTAACACTACACTCTGCACTAACACTACACTGCACTAACACTACACTGCACTAACACTACACTGCACTAACACTACACTACACTAACACTACACTGCACTACACTCTGCAGTAACACTACACTCTGCACTAACACTACACTGCACTAACACTACTAACTACACTACACTAACACTACACTGCAGTAACACTACACTGCACTAACACTACACTCTGCAGTAACACTACACTGCAGTAACACTACACTGCAGTAACACTATACTCTGCAGCAACACTACACTCTGCACTAACACTACACTGCAGTAACACTACACTGCAGTAACACTACACTCTGCAGCAACACTACACTCTGCACTAACACTACACTGCACTAACACTACACTGCACTAACACTACACTGCACTAACACTACACTCTGCACTAACACTACACTCTGCAGCAACACTACACTCTGCACTAACACTACACTGCACTAACACTACACTGCACTAACACTACACTGCACTAACACTACACTCTGCAGTCTTAGTATCGGACACACACGCCTCACTCATGGCTATCTTAGGGAGAAGTTCCCAGCACCACTCTGTGAGAATTGTCAGATCTCATTGTCAGTTTACCATCTACTAATAGACTGTCCTGTCTGTCATCAGACACAAAATTTAATCTCCAGCGTTGTCACTGCTCAAGCATACTTCACCTGACCTCCTCGCTGACAGCCCCACCTTTGACACAGACTTCCTCTTTGACAGTTTTCTTACACCCTTACTGACTCTACCTTTGGCATATTCCTCACCCTCACTGGCCTCTGATCTTGATATCTTACCCTGCGGTGCTCTATGACCCTTGTGGGTTTAGTGCATAGTTATGATTGTATAAGTGTCATCAGTAAAGACACCCAAGTGTTACACATGTGTGTTATCACTAAAGAGACCCAGGTGTTACACATGTGTGTTATTCATCAATAAAGATACATAGGTGTTACACATGTGTGTTATCAATAAAGAGACCCAGGTGTTACACATGTGTGTTATCAATAAAGAGACCCAGGTGTTACACATGTGTGTTATCAATAAAGAGACCCAGGTGTTACACATGTGTGTTATTCATCAATAAAGATACATAGGTGTTACACGTGTGTTATTCATCAATAAAGATACATAGGTGTTACACATGTGTGTTATCAATAAAGAGACCCAGGTGTTACACGTGTGTTATCAATAAAGAGACCCAGGTGTTACACATGTGTGTTATTCATCAATAAAGATACATAGGTGTTACACATGTGTGTTATTCATCAATAAAGATAAATAGGTGTTACACATGTGTGTTATTCATCAATAAAGATACATAGGTGTTACACGTGTGTTATTCATCAATAAAGATACATAGGTGTTACACATGTGTGTTATTCATCAATAAAGATACATAGGTGTTACACATGTGTGTTATTCATCAATAAAGATACATAGGTGTTACACATGTGTCTTCATCAATAAGATAACTAGGTGTCACATGTGTCATCAATAAAGATACCTAGGTGTCACACACGTCTTCAGTAAGATACCTAGGTGTTACACACGTGTCTTCAGTAAGATACCTAGGTGTTACACATGTGTCATCAATAAGATACCTAGGTGTTACACATGTGTCTTCAATAAGATACCTAGGTGTTACACGTGTCATCAATAAGATACCTAGGTGTTACACACATGTCTTCAATAAGATACCTAGGTGTTACACACATGTCTTCAATAAGATACCTAGGTGTCACACACACGTCTTCAATAAGATACCTAGGTGTCACACACACGTCTTCAATAAGATACCTAGGTGTTACACGTGTCATCAATAAGATACCTAGGTGTTACACACATGTCTTCAGTAAGATACCTAGGTGTTACACACGTCTTCTATAAGATACCTAGGTGTCACACACGTCTTCAATAAGATACCTAGGTGTTACACATGTCTTCAGTAAGATACCTAGGTGTCACACACGTCTTCAATAAGATACCTAGGTGTTACACACATGTCTTCAATAAGATACCTAGGTGTCACACACACGTCTTCAGTAAGATACCTAGGTGTCACACACGTCTTCAATAAGATACCTAGGTGTTACACACATGTCTTCAATAAGATACCTAGGTGTTACACACATGTCTTCAATAAGATACCTAGGTGTTACACACATGTCTTCAATAAGATACCTAGGTGTTACACATGTCTTCAATAAGATACCTAGGTGTTACACACATGTCTTCAATAAGATACCTAGGTGTTACACACATGTCATCAGTAAGATACCTAGGTGTTACACACATGTCTTCAGTAAGATACCTAGGTGTTACATGTCATCAGTAAGATACCTAGGTATTACACATGTGTCATCAATAAGATACCTAGGTGTTACACATATGTCTTCATCAACTTGCAGGTATTGTACATCACACAAGAATGTGTGTGAGTGTCGAGTTTTGGTTATATTATTTCTACCCAGACTAATGTGTCAGTCGCTGACAGTCCTCCTGACTGTACCCTCTACCTCTAATACTCAGTCAGATAATCAACCCGAATGTCGTTATTCTTCGCGTACACGACAAGTGATGATGAACCCCCAAGTATCTTTCGTAGATACTTGTTCAGATCTCCCTCAGCCAAGGCAGAAGAGTTCGATCCACCCAAAGATGATAACCATTACTCACGAAATCGTAATGACACGATTGCAAATAAACCATACCCCGGCCGGGATTGAACCCGCGGTCAGAGAGTCTCTGACCGCGGGTTCACTCCCGGCCGGGATATGGTTTATGATAACCATTCTGCATATGTAAATCTTACCCTCGCAGAGTTGGGTTTAAATGTACATAGTCTGTATAATTAGATGTTCAAGATAAATGAAGTTGTCCACTGTGTGTTTGAACATCAAAATGGTATAAAATACCGACAGGTTGGTAGGTAAGACACATAGGCAACAGTTAGGCAACTTTATTTCGAAACGTTTCGCCTACACAGTAGGCTTCTTCAGTCGAATACAGAAAGTAGGCAGGAACAGTAGAGATGTGAAGACGATGTAATCAGTCCATCACCCTTGAAGTCGTAGAATTTGAGGTTGTCAGTCCCTCAGCCTGGAGAGTTCAGTTCCATAGTCAGGAACTATGGACTATGGAACTGAACTCTCCAGGCTGAGGGACTGACAACCTCAAATTCTACGACTTCAAGGGTGATGGACTGATTACATCGTCTTCACATCTCTACTGTTCCTGCCTACTTTCTGTATTCGACTGAAGAAGCCTACTGTGTAGGCGAAACGTTTCGGAATAAAGTTGCCTAACTGTTGCCTTTGTGTCTTACCTACCACTGTGTGTTTGTTATTAGCTGATCAGTTTTTCAGAAATTTTCTTTTTGTGTTCACGTTCCCTCCGAATTCTGAGAATTTAGCAGTAATGATCTGTGCGCGCCAGATCTGCCTTTGCTGTTAATTACTTCCACCTTTGTAAATATATTCTTCCTCAGAATCCGTCGAGTGCATGAATACACATCGATCAATACCATCCTATATTTGTAAGTTATATATGTCTTTGTTATTGTATAGAATCAGCCCAGAGCCACCTGCCTGTTCAGCCTATGTTACGTATGTCGAGACGACATACGTAACATGACCTACCTCACTCTAGCTAGGGTGAGGTAGGTCACCCTGACCTACCTCACTCTAGCTAGGGTGAGGTAGGTCACCCTGACCTACCTCACTCTAGTTTCTTGATATGCTTGACCAGGTGTGGGTTCCATACTGGTGCTGTGTACTCCAATATGGACAGGTGTGGGTTCCATACTGGTGCTGTGTACTCCAATTTGGACAGGTGTGGGTTCCATACTGGTTCTGTGTACTCCAGTATGGGCAGGTGTGGGTTCCATACTGGTGCTGTGTACTCCAGTTTGGGCAGGTGTGGGTTCTCTACTGGTGCTGTGTACTCCTATATGGGGAGGTGTGGGTTCTATACTGGTGCTGTGTACTCCAATATGGGCAGGTGTGGGTTCTATACTGGTGCTGTGTACTTCAATATGGGCAGGTGTGGGTTCTATACTGGTGCTGTGTACTCCAGTATGGGGAGGTGTGGGTTCCATACTGGTGCTGTGTACTTCAATATGGACAGGTGTGGGTTCCATACTGGTGCTGTGTACTCCAGTATGGGCAGGTGTGGGTTCCATACTGGTGCTGTGTACTCCAATATGGGGAGGTGTGGGTTCCATACTGGTGCTGTGTACTCCAATATGGGGAGGTGTGGGTTCCACACTGGTGCTGTGTACTCCAATATGGGCATGTGTGGATTCTATACTGGTGCTGTGTACTCCAGTATGGGCAGGTGTGGGTTCCATACTGGTGCTGTGTACTCCAGTTTGGGCAGTTGTGGGTTCCATACTGGTGCTGTGTACTCCAATATGGGCATGTGTGGGTTCTATACTGGTGCTGTGTACTCTAATATGGGCAGGTGTGGGTTCTATACTGGTGCTGTGTACTCCAATATGGGCAGGTGTGGGTTCTCTACTGATGCTGTGTACTCCAGTATGGGCAGGTGTGGGTTCTCTACTGGTGCTGTGTACTCCTATATGGGGAGGTGTGGGTTCTATACTGGTGTTGTGTACTCCAATATGGGCAGGTGTGGGTTCTATACTGGTGCTGTGTACTTCAATATGGGCAGGTGTGGGTTCTATACTGGTGCTGTGTACTTCAATATGGGCAGGTGTGGGTTCTATACTGGTGCTGTGTACTCCAGTATGGGGAGGTGTGGGTTCCATACTGGTGCTGTGTACTCCAATATGGGCAGGTGTGGGTTCTATACTGGTGCTGTGTACTCCAATATGGGCAGGTGTGGGTTCCATACTGGTGCTGTGTACTCCAATATGGGCAGGTGTGGGTTCCATACTGGTGCTGTGTACTCCAATATGGGCAGGTGTGGGTTCCATACTGGTGCTGTGTACTCCAATATGGGGAGGTGTGGGTTCCATACTGGTGCTGTGTACTCCAATATGGGCAGGTGTGGGTTCCATACTGGTGCTGTGTACTCCAATATGGGCAGGTGTGGGTTCCATACTGGTGCTGTGTACTCCAATATGGGCAGGTGTGGGTTCTATACTGGTGCTGTGTACTCCAATATGGGCAGGTGTGGGTTCCATACTGATGCTGTGTACTCCAATATGGGGAGGTGTGGGTTCCATACTGGTGCTGTGTACTCCAATATGGGCAGGTGTGGGTTCCATACTGGTGCTGTGTACTCCAATATGGGCAGGTGTGGGTTCCATACTGGTGCTGTGTACTCCAATATGGGCAGGTGTGGGTTCCATACTGGTGCTGTGTACTCCAATATGGGCAGGTGTGGGTTCCATACTGGTGCTGTGTACTCCAGTATGGGCAGGTGTGGGTTCCATACTGGTGCTGTGTACTCCAGTATGGGCAGGTGTGGGTTCCATACTGGTGCTGTGTACTCCAATATGGGGAGGTGTGGGTTCCATACTGGTGCTGTGTACTCCAATATGGGGAGGTGTGGGTTCCATACTGGTGCTGTGTACTCCAATATGGGGAGGTGTGGGTTCCATACTGGTGCTGTGTACTCCAATATGGGCAGGTGTGGGTTCCATACTGGTGCTGTGTACTCCAATATGGGCAGGTGTGGGTTCCATACTGGTGCTGTGTACTCCAATATGGGGAGGTGTGGGTTCCATACTGGTGCTGTGTACTCCAATATGGGCAGGTGTGGGTTCCATACTGGTGCTGTGTACTCCAATATGGGGAGGTGTGGGTTCCATACTGGTGCTGTGTACTCCAATATGGGCAGGTGTGGGTTCCATACTGGTGCTGTGTACTCCAATATGGGCAGGTGTGGGTTCCATACTGGTGCTGTGTACTCCTATATTGGGAGGTGTGGGTTCCATACTGGTGCTGTGTACTCCAGTATGGGGAGGTGTAGGTTCCATACTGGTGCTGTGTACTCCAGTATGGGGAGGTGTAGGTTCCATACTGGTGCTGTGTACTCCAGTATGGGGAGGTGTGGGTTCCATACTGGTGCTGTGTACTCCTATATGGGGAGGTGTGGGTTCTATACTGGTGCTGTATACTCCTATATGGGGAGGTGTGGGTTCCATACTGGTGCTGTGTACTCCAGTATGGGCCTAACATACACGATGTACAGTGTCTTGAATGCCCTCTTACTGTATATGAACCAAGGGCTGACTCTGGTCTTCTCGTTGTTTGTGTTGTACCTGGTATAAACTCTGCCTCCCTGTACGTCATGGACACATATTCCATCATTTACTCTGTCTCTCTCTAGTTCTCTTCACCACTGTACGTTATGCAAGAACTTTCTCATTCTTTTGTAGTCCTTTCGTTGGCTTCTCCCATCCTGTACTGAGTCATTCTCCACTGTTAATTTTACAAGGTATTTGAGACTCAAGATGACCACGTGATCACTAGCATCAAGGAGCCTTTCATATGTAATCTCCCCTATGTAAGCATCATTCGGGGTGAATACAAGCTCCAGCCTTGCTGGTTCATCCTTTCCTCTCTCTGGCTATGTCCCTGACATGGTGTGTGTGTGTACTCACCTAGTTGAGGTTGAGGGGGTCGAGTCCGAGCTCCTGGCCCCGCCTCTTCACTGATCGCTACTAGGTCACTCTCCCTGAACCGTGAGCTTTATCATACCTCTGCTTAAAGCTATGTATGGATCCTGCCTCCACTACATCGCTTCCCAAACTATTCCACTTACTGACTACTCTGTGGCTGAAGAAATACTTCCTAACATCCCTGTGATTCATCTTTGTCTTTCAACTTCCAACTGTGTCCCCTTGTTACTGTGTCCAATCTCTGGAACATCCTGTCTTTGTCCACTTTGTCAATTCCTCTCAGTATTTTGTATGTCGTTATCATGTCCCCCCTATCTCTCCTGTCCTCCAGTGTCGTCAGGCCGATTTCCCTTAACCTCTCCTCGTAGGACATACCTCTTAGCTCTGGGACTAGTCTTGTTGCAAACCTTTGCACTTTCTCTAGTTTCTTTACGTGCTTGGTTAGGTAGGTGTGTGTATGTGTGTGTATCTGGCAGCAGTTACTTGAATGATCATATTTGTAGTTAGTCCCAGACCTGACCACAGTGATAACTCCTGGAACCAAGGTACCTATCTAATCTAGTATAACGGTCTAGGAGTGGTCTGAGTGGCACTGAGTTTAGTATAATGGTCTAGGAGTGGTCTGAGTGGCACTGGGTGTAGTGTAATAGTCTAGGAGTGGTCTGAGTGGCACTGGGTGTAGTGTAATAGTCTAGGAGTGGTCTGAGTGGCACTGGGTGTAGTGTAATGGTCTAGGAGTGGTCTGAGTGGCACTGGGTGTAGTGTAATGGTCTAGGAGTGGTCTGAGTGGCACTGGGTGTAGTGTAATGGTCTAGGAGTGGTCTGAGTGGCACTGGGTTTAGTATAATGGTCTAGGAGTGGTCTGAGTGGCACTGGGCCTAATATAATGGTCTAGGAGTGGTCTGAGTGGCACTGGGCCTAATATAATGATCTAGGAGTGGTCTGAGTGGCACTGGGCCTAATGGTCTAGGAATGGTCTGAGTGGCACTGGGTGTAGTGTAATGGTCTAGAAGTGGTCTGAGTGGCACAGGGTGTAGTGTAATGGTCTAGAAGTGGTCTGAGTGGCACAGGGTGTAGTGTAATGGTCTAGAAGTGGTCTGAGTGGCACTGGGTTTAGCATAATGGCCTATGAGTTGTCTGAGTGGCACTGGGCCTAGTATAATGGTCTAGGAGTGGTCTGAATGGCAATGGGTCTAGTATAATGGTCTTGGAGTGGTCTGAGTGGCACTGGACCTAGTATAATGGTCTTGGAGTGGTCTGAGTGGCACTGGGCCTAGTATAATGGTCTAGGAGTGGTCTGAGTGGCACTGGGTCTAGTATAATGGTCTTGGAGTGGTCTGAGTGGCACTGGGCCTAGTATAATGGTCTTGGAGTGGTCTGAGTGGCACTGGTCCTAGTATAATGGTCTTGGAGTGGTCTGAGTAGCACTGGTCCTAGTATAATGGTCTTGGAGTGGTCTGAGTGGCACTGGTCCTAGTATAATGGTCTTGGAGTGGTCTGAGTGGCACTGGTCCTAGTATAATGGTCTTGGAGTGGTCTGAGTGGCACTGGGTGTAGTGTAATAGTCTAGGAGTGGTCTGAGTGGCACTGGGTGTAGTGTAATGGTCTAGGAGTGGTCTGAGTGGCACTGGTCCTAGTATAATGGTCTTGGAGTGGTTTGAGTGGCACTGGTCCTAGTATAATGGTCTTGGAGTGGTCTGAGTGGCACTGGTCCTAGTATAATGGTCTTGGAGTGGTCTGAGTGGCACTGGTCCTAGTATAATGGTCTTGGAGTGGTCTGAGTGGCACTGGGTGTAGTGTAATAGTCTAGGAGTGGTCTGAGTGGCACTGGGTGTAGTGTAATGGTCTAGGAGTGGTCTGAGTGGCACTGGGTGTAGTGTAATGGTCTAGGAGTGGTCTGAGTGGCACTGGTCCTAGTATAATGGTCTTGGAGTGGTCTGAGTGGCACTGGTCCTAGTATAATGGTCTTGGAGTGGTCTGAGTGGCACTGGGTGTAGTGTAATAGTCTAGGAGTGGTCTGAGTGGCACTGGGTGTAGTGTAATGGTCTAGGAGTGGTCTGAGTGGCACTGGGTGTAGTGTAATGGTCTAGGAGTGGTCTGAGTGGCACTGGGTGTAGTGTAATGGTCTAGGAGTGGTCTGAGTGGCACTGGGTGTAGTGTAATGGTCTAGGAGTGGTCTGAGTGGCACTGGTCCTAGTATAATGGTCTTGGAGTGGTTTGAGTGGCACTGGTCCTAGTATAATGGTCTTGGAGTGGTCTGAGTGGCACTGGTCCTAGTATAATGGTCTTGGAGTGGTCTGAGTGGCACTGGTCCTAGTATAATGGTCTTGGAGTGGTCTGAGTGGCACTGGGTCTATATTTAGGTTCTTTCTCTCAGAGATGACTATTATATTTTTCAAAAAAGGGGTCTTAGCGGCTGTACTGTTTGTGGTCTTGATTATTCATAGAAATAGGTTTAAGCCTCTGCTGGTCCCAGACCAGTGCTACTGTGCGGTCAGCATACTCTACCTCTTATACTGGAGTATCTATCTACCTGGTTTACCTGGAGTATAACTAGAGGTTGTTCCGGGGGTCAACGCCCCCGTGGAGCGGACCATCACCAGGCCTCGTGGTTAATCAGGGACTGGTCAAGCAGGTTGTTACTGCTGGCCGCACCTAAACCAACATAGGAACCACAGCCCGGCTGGTCAGAAACTGACTTTGTGTCTGTCCTGCTTTCTCTTGAAGACAGCCAGGGGTGTTGAAGACAGCCAGGGATCTTGAAGACACCCAGGATTCTTGAAGACACCCAGGATTCTTGAAGGCACCCAGGAGTCTTGAAGGCACCCAGGAGTCTTGAAGGCACCCAGGAGTCTTGAAGGCACCCAGGAGTCTTGAAGGCACCCAGGAATCTTGAAGGCACCCAGGAGTCTTGAAGGCACCCAGGAGTCTTGAAGGCACCCAGGAGTCTTGAAGGCACCCAGGAATATTGAAGACAGCCAGGGGTGTTGAAGACAGCCAGTGGTCTTGAAGACAGCCAGGAGTCTGTTGGTAATTTCCCTTATGTATGCTGGGAGGCAGTTGAACAGTCTTGGGCCCCTGACACTTATTGTGTTGTCTCTCAGTGTACTCGTGGCGCCCCTGCTTTTCATTGGGGGAATGTTGCATCATCTGCCGAGTCTTTTGCTTTCATAGGGAGTGATTTCTGTGTGCAGATTTGTAGAATATACAGAGAACTTTCACTGCACATATAAGTACAATAAAGCTGGGAACGGTTGAAGTCCCTTAACCTGTACTCCTTGGAACGCAGGCGAGAAAGATACATCGTAATTTACACCTGGAAAATCCTAGAGGGACTGGGCCCAAATCTGCACACAGAAATCACTCCCCATGAAAGCAAAAGACTCGGCAGGTGATGCAACATTTCCCCAATGAAAAGCAGGGGCGCCACAAGTACACTGAGAGACAACAAAATAAGTGTCAGGGGCCCAAGACTATTCAACTGCCTCCCAGCATACATAATGCCAATAGACCCCTGATTGACTTCAAGGCCCCTGGCTGTCTTCAAGGTCCCTGGCTGTCTTCAAGGCCCCTGGCTGTCTTCAAGGCCCCTGGCTGTCTTCAGGAGAGAGGGAGAGAGTAGTGAGATTCTCTAAACTCATCAAAGGTAAAGATACCTGACTAGCCAGGCTGTGGTCCCTACATTCGTTTACATGCGGCCAGCAGTAGCAACCTGGTTGATCAGACACTGATCCACCACAAGTCCTGGTCATGGGCCGGGCCGCGGGGGCGTTGACCCTCGGAACAACCTCCAGGAAGGTTACAGGTAGACCAGGTAGACTCCTGGAAGAGCAAGTAGGCTATAGGTAGACCAGGTAGACTAGACCAGGTAAGCTACAGGTAGACTCCAGGTAGGCTACAGGTAGACCAGGTAAGCTACAGGTAGACCAGGTAGGCTACAGGTAGACCAGGTAAGCTACAGGTAGACCAGGTAAGCTACAGGTAGACCAGGTAGGCTACAGGTAGAGCAGGTAGACTCCTGGAAGAGCAAGTAGGCTATAGGTAGACCAGGTAAGCTACAGGTAGACTCCAGGTAGGCTACAGGTAGTCCAGGTAGGCTACAGGTAGAGCAGGTAGACTCCTGGAAGAGCAAGTAGGCTATAGGTAGACCAGGTAGACTAGACCAGGTAAGCTACAGGTAGACTCCAGGTAGGCTACAGGTAGACCAGGTAAGCTACAGGTAGACCAGGTAGGCTACAGGTAGACCAGGTAAGCTACAGGTAGACCAGGTAAGCTACAGGTAGACCAGGTAGGCTACAGGTAGAGCAGGTAGACTCCTGGAAGAGCAAGTAGGCTATAGGTAGACCAGGTAAGCTACAGGTAGACTCCAGGTAGGCTACAGGTAGTCCAGGTAGGCTACAGGTAGAGCAGGTAGACTCCTGGAAGAGCAAGTAGGCTATAGGTAGACCAGGTAAGCTACAGGTAGACTCCAGGTAGGCTACAAGTAGACCAGGTAGGCTACAGGTAGACCAGGTAGGCTACAAGTAGACCAGGTAGACTAGACCAGGTAAGCTACAGGTAGACTCCAGGTAGGCTACAGGTAGACCAGGTAAGCTACAGGTAGACCAGGTAGGCTACAAGTAGACCAGGTAGGCTACAGGTAGACCAGGTAAGCTACAGGTAGGCTGGGTCAGAGCCAGAGATGAGTCGTCTTGCTCTGTTCTCTACTCTGTTAAGATGTAGACGAGACGGGGGGAGGGAGGGAGGCAGTCCAAGGAAGTGGAGCATACTGCAGATATGAGTGTACTTGTGCCTCGTACAGAATCTTGCAGCCCCTACTGTAGGCCTAGCAGGTGTTAGATAGACCTAGCTGTTGTAACTTCTCTGGCTGCTGTCTTTCTAATATTTACAATGGCCTTCTACTATACTATATAATCCAACTGATGTACAATTTAACATCTTAAATCTACGCTCTACCATCTACAATCTCTCATCTACCTTCTACTATCTACCCTCTTCATTTGCCATCTACATCTATCATCTACCATCTACTTCTATCCATCTTCATACACCACCATCTACATCTACCACCATCTACATCTGCCACCATCTACATCTACCACCATCTACATCTACCACCATCTACATCTACCACCATCTACATCTACCACCATCTACATCTACCACCATCTACATCTACCACCATTTACATCTACCACCATCTACATCTACCACCATCTACCACCATCTACATCTACCACCATCTACATCTACCACCATCTACATCTACCACCATCTACATCTACCACCATCTACATCTACCACCATCTACATCTACCACCATCTACATCTACCATCATCTACATCTGCCACCATCTATATCTACCACCATCTACATCTACCACCATCTTCATCTACCACCATCTACATCTACCACCATCTACATCTACCACCATCTACATCTACCACCATCTACATCTACCACCATCTACCACCATCTACATCTACCATCTACATCTACCACCATCTACATCTACCACCATCTACATCTACCACCATCTACATCTACCACCATCTACATCTACCACCATCTACATCTACCACCATCTACATCTACCACCATCCACCATCTACATCTACCACCATCTACATCTACCACCATCTACATCTACCACCATCTACATCTACCACCATCTACATCTACCACTACATCTACCACCATCACATCTACCACCATCTACCACCATCTACATCTACCACCATCTACACCATCTACCACCATCTACATCTACCACCATCTACATCTACCACCATCTACATCTACCACCATCTACATCTACCACCATCTACATCTACCACCATCTACATCTGCCACCATCTACATCTACCACCATCTACATCTGCCACCATCTACATCTACCACCATCTACATCTACCACCATCTACATCTACCACCATCTACATCTACCACCATCTACATCTGCTACCATCCATCTACCACCATCTATCTACTACCATCTATCTGCTACCATCCATCTACCACCATCTATCTACCACCATCTATCTACTACCATCTATCTGCTACCATCCATCTACCACCATCTATCTACTACCATCTATCTGCTACCATCCATCTACCACCATCTATCTACCACCATCTATCTACTACCATCTATCTGCTACCATCCATCTACCACCATCTATCTACTACCATCTACCACCATCTACATCTACCACCATCTACATCTACCACCATCTACCACCATCTACATCTACCACCATCTACATCTACCACCATCTACATCTACCACCATCTACATCTACCACCATCTACATCTACCACCATCTACATCTACCACCATCTACATCTACCACCATCTACATCTACCACCATCTACATCTACCACCATCTACATCTACCACCATCTACATCTACCACCATCTACATCTACCACCATCTACATCTACCACCATCTACATCTACCACCATCTACATCATTCTACATCTACCACCATCTACATCTGCCACCATCTACATCTACCACCATCTACATCTACCACCATCTACATCTACCACCATCTACATCTACCACCATCTACATCTACCACCATCTACATCTGCCACCATCTACATCTACCACCATCTTCATCTACCACCATCTACATCTACCACCATCTACATCTACCACCATCTACATCTACCACCATCTACATCTACCACCATCTACATCTACCACCATCTACATCTACCACCATCTACATCTATCTACATCACCACCATCTACATCTACCACCATCTACATCTACCACCATCTACATCTACCACCATCTACATCTACCTCTACCACCATCTACATCTGCCACCATCTACATCTACCACCATCTACATCTACCACCATCTACATCTACCACCATCTACATCTACCACCATCTACATCTACCACCATCTACATCTACCACCAACTCCATCTACCACTACACCATCTACACCACATCATCTTCATCTACCACCATCTACATCTACCACCATCTACATCTACCACCATCTACATCTACCACCATCTACATCTACCACCATCTACATCTACCACCATCTACATCTACCACCATCTACATCTACCACCATCTACCACCATCTACATCTACCATCTACATTACCACCATCTACATCTACCACCATCTACATCTACCACCATCTACATCTACCACCATCTACATCTACCACCATCTACATCTACCACCATCTACATCTACCACCATCTACATCTACCATCTACATCTACATCTACATCTACCACCATCTACATCTACCACCATCTACATCTACCACCATCTACATCTACCACCATCTACATCTACCACCATCTACATCTACCACCATCTACATCTACCACCATCTACATCTACCACCATCTACATCTACCACCATCTACATCTGCCACCATCTACATCTACATCTACCACCATCTACATCTACCACCATCTACATCTACCACCATCTACATCTACCACCATCTACATCTACCACCATCTACATCTACCACCATCTTCATCTACCACCATCTACATCTACCACCATCTTCATCTACCACCATCTACATCTACCACCATCTTCATCTACCACCATCTACATCTACCACCATCTACATCTACCACCATCTACATCTACCACCATCTACATCTACCACCATCTTCATCTACCACCATCTACATCTACCACCATCTACTACCACCATCTTCATCTACCACCATCTACCACCATCTTCATCTACCACCATCTACATCTACCACCATCTACATCTACCACCATCTACATCTACCACCATCTACATCTACCACCATCTACATCTACCACCATCTACCACCATCTACATCTACCACCATCTACATCTACCACCATCTACATCTACCACCATCTACATCTACCACCATCTACATCTACCACCATCTACATCTACCACCATCTACATCTACCACCATCTACATCTACCACCATCTACCACCATCTACATCTACCACCATCTACCACCATCTACCTACCACCACCATCTTCATCTACCACCATCTACTTCATCTACCACCATCTTCATCTACCACCATCTACTACCACCATCTTCATCTACCACCATCTACATCTACCACCATCTACATCTACCACCATCTACATCTACCACCATCTACATCTACCACCATCTACATCTACCACCATCTACATCTACCACCATCTACATCTACCACCATCTACATCTACCACCATCTACCACCATCTACATCTACCACCATCTACATCTATTGCTCTGGTTAGTATTAATTTCAATATGCAAATTAGGTTGTTGTTCTTGCAGTATTTTTATGAGTAAATTATAAATATTTGTCCTCTGTGCTTGTGGCAATAAAATGCCGAGATATTTTGGGAGAGTCCTTGAATGTAAGAGTACCAGGACTCTTCAACACTACCTTGATGAATGTAAGAATACCAGGACTCTTCAACACTACCTTGATGAATGTAAGAGTACCAGGACTCTTCAACACTACCTTGATGAATGTAAGAGTACCAGGACTCTTCAACACTACCTAGATGAATGTAAGAGTACCAGGACTCTTCAACACTACCTTGATGAATGTAAGAGTACCAGGACTCTTCAACACTACCTTGATGAATGTAAGAGTACCAGGACTCTTCAACACTACCTTGATGAATGTAAGAGTACCAGGACTCTTCAACACTACCTAGATGAATGTAAGAGTACCAGGACTCTTCAACACTACCTTGATGAATGTAAGAGTACCAGGACTCTTCAACACTACCTTGATGAATGTAAGAGTACCAGGACTCTTCAACACTACCTAGATGAATGTAAGAGTACCAGGACTCTTCAACACTACCTAGATGAATGTAAGAGTACCAGGACTCTTCAACACTACCTTGATGAATGTAAGAGTACCAGGACTCTTCAACACTACCTTGATGAATGTAAGAGTACCAGGACTCTTCAACACTACCTAGATGAATGTAAGAGTACCAGGACTCTTCAACACTACCTTGATGAATGTAAGAGTACCAGGACTCTTCAACACTACCTTGATGAATGTAAGAGTACCAGGACTCTTCAACACTACCTTGATGAATGTAAGAGTACCAGGACTCTTCAATACTACCTTGATGAATGTAAGAGTACCAGGACTCTTCAACACTACCTTGATGAATGTAAGAGTACCAGGACTCTTCAATACTACCTTGATGAATGTAAGAGTACCAGGACTCTTCAACACTACCTTGATGAATGTAAGAGTACCAGGACTCTTCAACACTACCTTGATGAATGTAAGAGTACCAGGACTCTTCAACACTACCTTGATGAATGTAAGAGTACCAGGACTCTTCAACACTACCTTGATGAATGTAAGAGTACCAGGACTCTTCAATACTACCTTGATGAATGTAAGAGTACCAGGACTCTTCAACACTACCTTGATGAATGTAAGAGTACCAGGACTCTTGAACACTACCTTGATGAATGTAAGAGTACCAGGACTCTTCAACACTACCTTGATGAATGTAAGAGTACCAGGACTCTTCAACACTACCTTGATGAATGTAAGAGTACCAGGACTCTTCAATACTACCTTGATGAATGTAAGAGTACCAGGACTCTTCAACACTACCTTGATGAATGTAAGAGTACCAGGACTTTTCAATACTACCTTGATGAATGTAAGAGTACCAGGACTCTTCAACACTACCTTGATGAATGTAAGAGTACCAGGACTCTTCAACACTACCTTGATGAATGTAAGAGTACCAGGACTCTTCAATACTACCTTGATGAATGTAAGAGTACCAGGACTCTTCAACACTACCTTGATGAATGTAAGAGTACCAGGACTTTTCAATACTACCTTGATGAATGTAAGAGTACCAGGACTCTTCAACACTACCTTGATGAATGTAAGAGTACCAGGACTCTTCAACACTACCTTGATGAATGTAAGAGTACCAGGACTCTTGAACACTACCTTGATGAATGTATGAGTACCAGGACTCTTGAACACTACCTTGATGAATGTAAGAGTACCAGGACTCTTCAACACTACCTTGATGAATGTAAGAGTACCAGGACTCTTCAACACTACCTTGATGAATGTAAGAGTACCAGGACTCTTCAACACTACCTTGATGAATGTAAGAGTACCAGGACTCTTCAACACTACCTTGATGAATGTAAGAGTACCAGGACTCTTCAATACTACCTTGATGAATGTAAGAGTACCAGGACTCTTCAACACTACCTTGATGAATGTAAGAGTACCAGGACTCTTCAATACTACCTTGATGAATGTAAGAGTACCAGGACTCTTCAACACTACCTTGATGAATGTAAGAGTACCAGGACTCTTCAACACTACCTTGATGAATGTAAGAGTACCAGGACTCTTCAACACTACCTTGATGAATGTAAGAGTACCAGGACTCTTCAACACTACCTTGATGAATGTAAGAGTACCAGGACTCTTCAATACTACCTTGATGAATGTAAGAGTACCAGGACTCTTCAACACTACCTTGATGAATGTAAGAGTACCAGGACTCTTGAACACTACCTTGATGAATGTAAGAGTACCAGGACTCTTCAACACTACCTTGATGAATGTAAGAGTACCAGGACTCTTCAACACTACCTTGATGAATGTAAGAGTACCAGGACTCTTCAATACTACCTTGATGAATGTAAGAGTACCAGGACTCTTCAACACTACCTTGATGAATGTAAGAGTACCAGGACTTTTCAATACTACCTTGATGAATGTAAGAGTACCAGGACTCTTCAACACTACCTTGATGAATGTAAGAGTACCAGGACTCTTGAACACTACCTTGATGAATGTAAGAGTACCAGGACTCTTGAACACTACCTTGATGAATGTATGAGTACCAGGACTCTTCAACACTACCTTGATGAATGTAAGAGTACCAGGACTCTTCAACACTACCTTGATGAATGTAAGAGTACCAGGACTCTTCAATACTACCTTGATGAATGTAAGAGTACCAGGACTCTTCAACACTACCTTGATGAATGTAAGAGTACCAGGACACTTGAACACTACCTTGATTAATGTTAGAGTACCAGGACTCTTCAACACTACCTTGATGAATGTAAGAGTACCAGGACTCTTCAACACTACCTTGATGAATGTAAGAGTACCAGGACTCTTGAACACTACCTTGATGAATGTAAGAGTACCAGGACTCTTCAACACTACCTTGATGAATGTAAGAGTACCAGGACTCTTCAACACTACCTTGATGAATGTAAGAGTACCAGGACTCTTCAACACTACCTTGATGAATGTAAGAGTACCAGGACTCTTCAACACTACCTTGATGAATGTAAGAGTACCAGGACTCTTCAATACTACCTTGATGAATGTAAGAGTACCAGGACTCTTCAACACTACCTTGATGAATGTAAGAGTACCAGGACTCTTCAATACTACCTTGATGAATGTAAGAGTACCAGGACTCTTCAACACTACCTTGATGAATGTAAGAGTACCAGGACTCTTCAACACTACCTTGATGAATGTAAGAGTACCAGGACTCTTCAACACTACCTTGATGAATGTAAGAGTACCAGGACTCTTCAACACTACCTTGATGAATGTAAGAGTACCAGGACTCTTCAATACTACCTTGATGAATGTAAGAGTACCAGGACTCTTCAACACTACCTTGATGAATGTAAGAGTACCAGGACTCTTGAACACTACCTTGATGAATGTAAGAGTACCAGGACTCTTCAACACTACCTTGATGAATGTAAGAGTACCAGGACTCTTCAACACTACCTTGATGAATGTAAGAGTACCAGGACTCTTCAATACTACCTTGATGAATGTAAGAGTACCAGGACTCTTCAACACTACCTTGATGAATGTAAGAGTACCAGGACTTTTCAATACTACCTTGATGAATGTAAGAGTACCAGGACTCTTCAACACTACCTTGATGAATGTAAGAGTACCAGGACTCTTCAACACTACCTTGATGAATGTAAGAGTACCAGGACTCTTGAACACTACCTTGATGAATGTATGAGTACCAGGACTCTTCAACACTACCTTGATGAATGTAAGAGTACCAGGACTCTTCAACACTACCTTGATGAATGTAAGAGTACCAGGACTCTTCAACACTACCTTGATGAATGTAAGAGTACCAGGACTCTTGAACACTACCTTGATGAATGTAAGAGTACCAGGACTCTTCAACACTACCTTGATGAATGTAAGAGTACCAGGACTCTTCAACACTACCTTGATGAATGTAAGAGTACCAGGACTCTTCAACACTACCTTGATGAATGTAAGAGTACCAGGACTCTTCAACACTACCTTGATGAATGTAAGAGTACCAGGACTCTTCAATACTACCTTGATGAATGTAAGAGTACCAGGACTCTTCAACACTACCTTGATGAATGTAAGAGTACCAGGACTTTTCAATACTACCTTGATGAATGTAAGAGTACCAGGACTCTTCAACACTACCTTGATGAATGTAAGAGTACCAGGACTCTTCAACACTACCTTGATGAATGTAAGAGTACCAGGACTCTTGAACACTACCTTGATGAATGTATGAGTACCAGGACTCTTCAACACTACCTTGATGAATGTAAGAGTACCAGGACTCTTCAACACTACCTTGATGAATGTAAGAGTACCAGGACTCTTGAACACTACCTTGATGAATGTAAGAGTACCAGGACTCTTCAACACTACCTTGATGAATGTAAGAGTACCAGGACACTTCAACACTACCTTGATGAATGTAAGAGTACCAGGACTCTTGAACACTACCTTGATGAATGTAAGAGTTCCAGGACTCTTCAACACTACCTTGATGAATGTAAGAGTACCAGGACTCTTGAACACTACCTTGATGAATGTAAGAGTACCAGGACTCTTCAACACTACCTTGATGAATGTAAGAGTACCAGGACTCTTCAACACTACCTTGATGAATGTAAGAGTACCAGGACTCTTGAACACTACCTTGATGAATGTAAGAGTACCAGGACTCTTCAACACTACCTTGATGAATGTAAGAGTACCAGGACTCTTCAATACTACCTTGATGAATGTAAGAGTACCAGGACTCTTCAATACTACCTTTATCCTCAGGTTAATATTCATTATCCTGACAATAATTAAAACAGAGAAAGTTGACTACAATGACCGCACTGACAACACTGATATACTGACAATGACTACACTGGAGTACACTGGATCCATCCCGCGGCCCGGCCTTGGGGTGGATCGGGGCCTGACCAACCAGGCTGTTACTGCTGGCCGCACGTAAACCAACGTATGATCCACAGACCGGCTTGTCAGGTACTGACTTTGTGTGTCCAGCTCCCTCTTGAAAACAGCCAGGAGTCTTGAAGACAGCCAGGGGTCTTGAGGACAGCCAGGGGTCTTGAAGGCAGCCAGGGGTCTTGAGGACAGCCAGGGGTTTTGAAGACAGCCAGGGGTCTTGAAGACAGCCAGGGGTCTTGAAGACAGTCAGGGGTCTTGAAAACAGCCAGGGGTCTTGAAGACAGCCATGGGTCTTGAGGACAGCCAGGAGTCTTGAAGACAGCCAGGGGTCTTGAGGACAGCCAGGGGTCTTGAAGACAGCCAGGAGTCTTGAAGACAGTCAGGGGTCTTGAAGACAGTCAGGGGTCTTGAAGACAGCCAGGGGTCTTGAAGACAGCCAGGGGTCTTGAAGACAGCCAGGGGTCTTGAGGACAGCCAGGGGTTTTGAAGACAGCCAGGGGTCTTGAAGACAGCCAGGGGTTTTGACAGCCAGGGGTCTTGAAGACAGCCAGGGGTCTTGACAGCCAGGGGTCTTGAAAACAGCCAGGGGTCTTGAAGACAGCCAGGGGTCTTGACAGCCAGGGGTCTTGAGGACAGCCAGGGGTCTTGGACAGCCAGGGGTCTTGACAGCCAGGGGTCTTGACAGCCAGGGGTCTTGACAGCCAGAGGTCTTGACAGCCAGGGGTCTTGAGGACAGCCAGGGGTCTTGAGGACAGCCAGGGGTCTTGAGGACAACCAGGGGTCTTGAAGACAGCCAGGGGTCTTGAAAGCCAGGGGTCTTGGACAGCCAGGGGTCTTGACAGCCAGGGGGTCTTGACAGCCAGGGGTCTTGAGGACAGCCAGGGGTCTTGAGGACAGCCAGGGGTCTTGAGGACAACCAGGAGTCTTGAAGACAGCCAGGGGTCTTGACAGCCAGGGGTCTATTGGTAATCCGCTTATGTATGCTGGGAGGCAGTTGAACAGTCTTGGGCCCCTGACACTTATTGTGTTGTGTTTAGTGGACTCGTGGCGCCCCTGCTTTTCATTGGGGGAATGTTGCACCATCTGCTGATTCTTTTGCTTTCGTAGGGAGTGATTTGTGTGTGCAGATTAGGGACTAGTCTATCTAGGATTTTCTAAATGTATATTATGTATGTTTCTCGCCTGCATTCCAAGGAGTACAGATCAAGGGACTTAACGTGTTCTCAGTGATTTAGGTGCTTTATTGTACATATACGTGCAGTGAAAGTTCTCTGTATATTCTCCAGGTCAGCAATTTCACCTACCTTGAAAGGGGCTGCTAATGTACAGCAATACTTCACTCTAGAAAGAAGAGTCGTCAAGGGCTTGGCATCCCTAGTTTTGAAGGTTCTCATTATCCATCCTATCATATTCTTAGCAGATGAGGTAAAGACATTGTTGTTATCTTTGAAAGTGAGATTCTCTGACGTTATCACTCCCAGGTCCTTCACATTAGTTGTTTGCTCTAAAGTATGGTTGGGACTTTTTATACTCTGATGCAGGAATTATCTCCTCGACTTTTCCATAGCGGAGTAATTGAAATATGTCTTCATTGTACTTCATATTGTTTTCTGAGGCTCCTTTAAAGACTTGGTTAATGTTCATTTGGAGTTTTGCAGTGTCCTCAGTGAATACCAATGGCATAGTGATCCAATAGAGGCAGGAGCGACCTGCTGTAAACCCATGTTGTCCTGACTTGTACAAGTGTTGGGTGTCCAAGTGGTTGGTGATCTTACTTCTTAGAACTTTCAAAGATTTTATGATATAGTTGAAGATTCAGGCACTTATGCAATATATGGGAATCCTTTATTGAGGAAACGTTTCGCCACACAGTGGCTTCATCAGTCCAATACAAAGCAGAAAGGTGTAAGGAGAGGAGGAGTTTGAGGTAACCAGTCCCTCAGCCTGGAGTCGATGTGTTCAGTCGATCAGTCTTGTAGAATGTACAGCATAGGGCCGTAGATGTGGCTTATATACTGTAGTGAGGTGAGGTGAAGCAGGAGACGGCGGGGTCGTAGTGGTGCCATCCACCAGTCGAAGTAGATCTTCGTCCACAGGTTGGACAAGTTTTGAAGAATTATTTATATTACGATCCCATGATGCAGTGTCTGACAGTTGTCGGTTTTCAAAACCATTCATCACAACTGTCAGACACTGCATCATCATGATATAGCACATTAGTGCTATTGGTCTATAATTCTTTTCAATTGCTTTACTGCTATCTTTGTGGAGTGGTGCCATATCTTTTGATTCTAGTGACTGTGGGTTGGCCCCGTGTCTATGATTCCTCTCCATAGAATATTTAAGGCACCTGAAAGGTTTTTTTTGCAGTTCTTGATGAACACGGAGTTCCATGTGTCTGGGCCCGTGGCAGAGTGCATGGGTAAGTCATTTATTGTTGTTTGATAGTCTTGTGTTAGGGTTATGTCGACCCTAAGTCTGATTAACAACTCGCTAAACGCAGAGTCTTTGCCTTAGATTTGGCAAAAGAAAAGGAATATTTTGGGTTTCTTTCAATTTCATTTATTTCTTTCAGTTCTTAATGTGTATGATTCCTTAAGCTTAAGGTCAATATTTTCCGTATTTCAGACACTGACTCCTTGTAGAAGGTCTGTGATTCTTCTCCTTCGCCTGTAGAGGGAGCGTCTCTCATTGTACTTTACAGCTCTTCCTTTTTCTTCGGGGAATGTGCCTTGAGCAGACCTCAAGTGCCACTGAGTTCATTCTTTTTAATCAAAGTTCGGATTCACATTGTGTAGGATGTCATCCAGCTTGTTTCATTTAGGACAGTGATTCCCAAACATCTTCAGGTTGCCGCACCATCCTGACTCTCACGCCACATCACTGGAGCGGCCTCATCCCCATCACACACACACGAACACACCTCTTTTTAGGTATTAGTTTACTGTAAATTCAAAAAAACTAATCTAACGCTGTAAACAAACGTATATATTTCACAAATCAATATTAAAATAGCAAAGAAGTTTAATATGAAAGGGTCAATTTACATATCTGTAAGTACATCGTCTTGACAATATTGAGAGGGATGTGCAGGAACATCAGGGTCTCGACACAAGTCTTGAAGGTACTAAAATGTATATTGCAAAACTTAAGGTGACTTACAGCGGGTAAATGTAGAGCCTTGGGTCTTGTACACGTGAAAATCCGATCACTGTTAGTACCTTTGGATCACCACTAGTACCCATGGATCACCACTAGTACCCATGGATCATCAGTACCCATGGATCACCACTAGTACCCATGGATCACCACTAGTACCCATGGATCATCAGTACCCATGGATCACCACTAGTACCCATGGATCACCACTAGTACCCATGGATCATCAGTACCCATGGATCACCACTAGTACCCATGGATCACCACTAGTACCCATGGATCACCACTAGTACCCATGGATCATCAGTACCCATGGATCACCACTAGTACCCATGGATCACCACTAGTACCCATGGATCACCACTAGTACCCATGGATCACCACTAGTACCCATGGATCATCAGTACCCATGGATCATCATCAGTACCCATGGATCACCAGTACCCATGGATCACCACTAGTACCCATGGATCATCAGTACCAATGGATCACCAGCAGTACCCATGGATCACTACTAGTACCCATGGATCACCACTAGTACCCATGGATCACTAGTACCCATGGATCACCACTAGTACCCATGGATCATCAGTACCCATGGATCACCACTAGTACCCATGGATCACCACTAGTACCCATGGATCATCAGTACCCATGGATCATCAGTACCCATGGATCACCACTAGTACCCATGGATCACCACTAGTACCCATGGATCATCAGTACCCATGGATCATCATCAGTACCCATGGATCACCACTAGTACCCATGGATCATCAGTACCCATGGATCATCATCAGTACCCATGGATCACCACTAGTACCCATGGATCACCACTAGTACCCATGGATCACCACTAGTACCCATGGATCACTAGTACCCATGGATCATCAGTACCCATGGATCACCACTAGTACCCATGGATCACCACTAGTACCCATGGATCACTAGTACCCATGGATCACCACTAGTACCCATGGATCATCAGTACCCATGGATCACCACTAGTACCCATGGATCACCACTAGTACCCATGGATCATCATCAGGACCCATGGATCACCACTAGTACCCATGGATCACCACCAGAGCCCATGGATCACCACCAGTACCCATGGATCACCAGTACCCATGGATCATCACCAGTATCCATGGATCACCAATACCCATAGATCACCAGTATCCATGGATCACCAATACCCATAGATCACCAGTATCCATGGATCATCAGCAGTACCCATGGGTCACCAGTACCCATAGATCACCAGTATCCATGGATCATCACCAGTATCCATGGATCATCACCAGTACCCATAGATCACCAGTATCCATGGATCATCAATACCCATGGATCACCAGTACCCATGGATCACCAACAGTGTCCATGAATCACCAGTACCCATGGATCATCACCAGTATCCATGGATCATCACTACCCATGGATCACCAGTACTCATGGATAACCAACAGTGCCCATGAATCACCAGTATCCACGGATCACCAGTACCCATGGATCATCAATACACATGAATCACCACCAATACACATAGATCACCACCAATACACATGGATCACCACCAATACACATGGATCACCACCAATACACATGGATCACCACCAATACACATGGATCACCACCAGTGCCCATGGATCATCAATACACATGGATCACCACCAATACACATGGATCACCACCAGTACCCATGGATCATCAATACACATGAATCACCACCAATACACATGGATCACCACAAATACACATAGATCACCACCAATACACATGAATCACCACCAGTGCCCATGGATCACCACCAGTGCCCATGGATCAGCAGTACTCAGGATCACGTGGGTACTGGTGTATGTCCTTGTATACAAGTGTATGTCCTTATATACAAGTGAATATCCTTGTATACACGTGTATATTCTTGTATACAAGTGTATGTCCTTGTATACAAGTGTATGTCCTTGTATACAAGTGTATATCCTTGTATACAAGTGTATATCCTTGTATACAAGTGTATATCCTTGTATACAAGTGTATGTCCTTGTATACAAGTGTATGTCCTTGTATACAAGTGTATATCCTTGTATACAAGTGTATATCCTTGTATACAAGTGTATGTCCTTGTATACAAGTGTATGTCCTTGTATACAAGTGTATATCCTTGTATACAAGTGTATATCCTTGTATACAAGTGTATATCCTTGTATACAAGTGTATGTCCTTGTATACAAGTGTATGTCCTTGTATACAAGTGTATGTCCTTGTATACAAGTGTATGTCCTTGTATACAAGTGTATGTCCTTGTATACAAGTGTATGTCCTTGTATACAAGTGTATGTCCTTGTATACAAGTGTATGTCCTTGTATACAAGTGTATATCCTTGTATACAAGTGTATATCCTTGTATACAAGTGTATATCCTTGTATACAAGTGTATATCCTTGTGTACAAGTAAATATCCTTGTATACACGTGCATATTCTTGTATACAAGTGTATGTCCTTGTATACAAGGATATGCACTTGTATACAAGGACATACACTTGTATACAAGGACATACACCAGTACCCACGTGATCCTGAGTACTGCTGATGATCCATGGGCACTGGTGGTGATCCATGTGTATTGGTGGTGATCCATGTGTATTGGTGGTGATCCATGTGTATTGGTGGTGATCCATGGGCACTGGTGGTGATCCATGTGTATTGGTGGTGATCCATGTGTATTGGTGGTGATCCATGTGTATTGATGATCCATGGGCACTGGTGGTGATCCATGTGTATTGGTGGTGATCCACGTGTATTGGTGGTGATCCATGTGTATTGGTGGTGATCCATGGGCACTGGTGGTGATCCATGTGTATTGGTGGTGATCCATGTGTATTGGTGGTGATCCATGTGTATTGATGATCCATGGGCACTGGTGGTGATCCATGTGTATTGGTGGTGATCCATGTGTATTGGTGGTGATCCATGTGTATTGGTGGTGATCCATGGGCACTGGTGGTGATCCATGTGTATTGGTGGTGATCCATGTGTATTGGTGGTGATCCATGTGTATTGATCCATGGGCACTGGTGGTGATCCATGTGTATTGGTGGTGATCCATGTGTATTGGTGGTGATCCATGTGTATTGGTGGTGATCCATGTGTATTGGTGGTGATCCATGGGCACTGGTGGTGATCCATGTGTATTGGTGGTGATCCATGTGTATTGGTGGTGATCCATGTGTATTGATGATCCATGGGCACTGGTGGTGATCCATGTGTATTGGTGGTGATCTATGTGTATTTGTGGTGATCCATGTGTATTGATGATCCATGGGCACTGGTGGTGATCCATGTGTATTGGTGGTGATCTATGTGTATTGGTGGTGATCCATGTGTATTGGTGGTGATCCATGTGTATTGATGATCAATGGGTACTGGTGTATGCAAGTGAATATCCTTGTATACACGTGTATGTCTTTGTATACACGTATATTTTTGTATACACGTGTATATTCTTGTATACAAGTGTATGTCCTTGTATACAAGTGAATATCCTTGTATAAACGTGTTTATTCTTGTATACACGTGTATATTCTTGTATACGTGTATATTCTTGTATACAAGTGTATGTCCTTGTATACAAGTGAATATCCTTGTATAAACGTGTTTATTCTTGTATACACGTGTATATTCTTGTATACGTGTATATTCTTGTATACAAGTGTATGTCCTTGTATACAAGTGTATGTCCTTGTATACAAGTGTATATGTATACAAGTGTATATCCTTGTATACACGTGCATATTCTTGTATACACGTGTATGTCCTTGTATACACGTGTATGTGCTTTTACACTCGTGTATATCCGTGTATAAACATGTATATCATGTATACACGTGTATATCCGTATATTCCCGTGTATATTTCAGTTTAAAATAGTCTTCCATACAATAGAAAACTGTATAAAACTTCCCGTTTTCTCCTGGTGGACATACACAGAAAATAGTGATTCATACACCAGTGACTAGTGTATGTGTATACACCAGTCACTAGTGTATGTGTAAACACCAGTGACTAGTGTATGTGTATACACCAGTGACTATGTATATACACCAGTCACTAGTGTATGTGTATACACCAGTCACTAGTGTATGTGTATACACCAGTGACTAGTGTATGTGTATACACCAGTGACTAGTGTATGTGTATACACCAGTCACTAGTGTATGTGTATACACCAGTCACTAGTGTATGTGTATACACCAGTCACTAGTGTATGTGTATACACCAGTCACTAGTGTATGTGTAAACACCAGCCACTAGTGTATGTGTATACACCAGTGACTATGTATATACACCAGTCACTAGTGTATGTGTATACACCAGTGACTAGTGTATGTGTATACACCAGTGACTAGTGTATGTGTATACACCAGTCACTAGTGTATGTGTATACACCAGTGACTATGTATATACACCAGTGACTAGTGTATGTGTATACACCAGTGACTATGTATATACACCAGTCACTAGTGTATGTGTATACACCAGTGACTAGTGTATGTGTATACACCAGTCACTAGTTTGTGTATACACCAGTGACTATGTATATACACCAGTGACTAGTGTATGTGTATACACCAGTGACTAGTGTATGTGTATACACCAGTGACTAGTGTATGTGTATACACCAGTCACTAGTGTATGTGTATACACCAGTCACTAGTGTATGTGTATACACCAGTGACTAGTGTATGTGTATACACCAGTCACTAGTTTGTGTATACACCAGTGACTATGTATATACACCAGTCACTAGTTTATGTGTATACACCAGTGACTAGTGTATGTGTATACACCAGTGACTAGTGTATGTGTATACACCAGTCACTAGTGTATGTGTATACACCAGTCACTAGTGTATGTGTATACACCAGTGACTAGTGTATGTGTATACACCAGTCACTAGTTTGTGTATACACCAGTGACTAGTGTATGTGTATACACCAGTGACTATGTATATACACCAGTCACTAGTGTATGTGTATACACCAGTGACTAGTGTATGTGTATACACCAGTCACTAGTTTGTGTATACACCAGTGACTATGTATATACACCAGTGACTAGTGTATGTGTATACACCAGTGACTAGTGTATGTGTATACACCAGTGACTAGTGTATGTGTATACACCAGTCACTAGTGTATGTGTATACACCAGTCACTAGTGTATGTGTATACACCAGTGACTAGTGTATGTGTATACACCAGTCACTAGTTTGTGTATACACCAGTGACTATGTATATACACCAGTCACTAGTTTATGTGTATACACCAGTGACTAGTGTATGTGTATACACCAGTGACTAGTGTATGTGTATACACCAGTCACTAGTGTATGTGTATACACCAGTGACTAGTGTATGTGTATACACCAGTCACTAGTGTATGTGTATACACCAGTCACTAGTGTATGTGTATACACCAGTCACTAGTGTATGTGTATACACCAGTGACTAGTGTATGTGTATACACCAGTCACTAGTTTGTGTGTATACACCAGTGACTAGTGTATGCGTATACACCAGTCACTAGTGTATGTGTATACACCAGTGACTATGTATATACACCAGTCACTAGTGTATGTGTATACACCAGTCACTAGTGTATGTGTATACACCAGTCACTAGTGTATGTGTATACACCAGTCACTAGTGTATGCATATACACCAGTCACTAGTGTATGCGTATACACCAGTCACTAGTGTATGTGTATACACCAGTCACTAGTGTATGTGTATACACCAGTCACTAGTGTATGCATATACACCAGTCACTAGTGTATGCGTATACACCAGTCACTAGTGTATGCGTATACACCAGTCACTAGTGTATGCATATACACCAGTCACTGGTGTATGCGTATACACCAGTCACTAGTGTATGTGTATACACCAGTGACTATGTATATACACCAGTCACTAGTGTATGTGTATACACCAGTCACTAGTGTATGTGTATACACCAGTCACTAGTGTATGCGTATACACCAGTCACTAGTGTATGCGTATACACGAGTCACTAGTGTATGTGTATACACCAGTCACTAGTGTATGTGTATACACCAGTCACTAGTGTATGTGTATACACCAGTCACTAGTGTATGTGTATACACCAGTCACTAGTGTATGCGTATACACCAGTCACTAGTGTATGTGTATACACCAGTCACTAGTGTATGCATATACACCAGTCACTAGTGTATGTGTATACACCAGTCACTAGTGTATGTGTATACACCAGTCACTAGTGTATGCGTATACACCAGTCACTAGTGTATGTGTATACACCAGTCACTAGTGTATGCGTATACACCGGTGACTAGTGTATGCATATACACCAGTCACTAGTGTATGTGTATACACCAGTCACTAGTGTATGTGTATACACCAGTCACTAGTGTATGCGTATACACCAGTCACTAGTGTATGTGTATACACCAGTCACTAGTGTATGTGTATACACCGGTGACTAGTGTATGCATATACACCAGTCACTAGTGTATGCATATACACCAGTCACTAGTGTATGTGTATACACCAGTCACTAGTGTATGTGTATACACCAGTCACTAGTGTATGCATATACACCAGTCACTAGTGTATGCGTATACACCAGTCACTAGTGTATGCATATACACCAGTCACTAGTGTATGCATATACACCAGTCACTAGTGTATGCATATACACCGGTGACTAGTGTATGCATATACACCAGTCACTAGTGTATGCATATACACCAGTCACTAGTGTATGCATATACACCAGTCACTAGTGTATGCATATACACCAGTCACTAGTGTATGCGTATACACTAGTGTCTAGTGTTGTATATGCGTGCGTGTATGTGTGTACTCACCTGTGGGTTGTTGCAGGGGTCGAGTCATAGCTCCTGGCCCGCCTCTTCACTGATCGCTACTAGGTCCTCTCTCCCTGCTCCATGAGCTTTATCATACCTCGTCTTAAAACTATGTATAGTTCCCGCCCGTGTGTGTGTGTGTGTGTGTGTGTGTGTGTGTGTGTGTACATCAGTGACCAGTGTATGTCTTGCTGTGTATGTGTGTATACACCAGACACTGGTGTATATGTCTTGGTGTATATCATACAGTGTGTATACTATCCTGTATGGGAGCTCCCATACTTTCCTTACCATGGACAGGGTGTTACCATCCCCCAGAGTGATCCATCCCATGGGTACAATAAAGAGGGCGAGGGTTCGATCCCCGGTTAATGGTAAGGTATAGGGAGAATAATAGTGAAAACGAGATGTTTTAATTAATGTGTGTAGGGAGATTTCCCTGAAGGCTTCCAGTTAGGCTGTTGTTGCTGCAACAGCCTGGTTGATCAGACAAGATTGGTTCCAGAATGTGTACAAGAACAGGTTGGTCACATGCCAGAGTGTGAAACTTATACCTGGCTTCCATTTAACTCTCATTTGACTATAGAGAGGCAGTGATAGATGGTGGAACTTACATGTGCCAACTGTGTGTGTGAACTACCAGCTGTTAGAACTCTGGGAAATGTGGGTGTGGGGGTGGGTGTTGGGGTCTTGAAGGGTGTGGGCGTGAATGTGTGTGGAGGTGGGTGTGGGGGCGGGTAAATGTGGACGTTGGTGGGTGGGTGTGGGCGAGCGTGGGGATGGGTGTGGGCGAGTGTGGGGGTGGGTGTGGGCGAGTGTGGGTGTGGGCGAGTGTGGGTGTGGGTGAGTGTGGGGATGGGTGTGGGAGAGTGTGGGGGTGAGTGTTGGCGAGTGTGGGGGTGAGTGTTGGCGAGTGTGGGGGTGGGGGTGGGTGAGTGTGGGGGTGGGTGAGTGTGGGGGTGGGTGTGGGCGAGTGTGGGGGTTGTTGTGGGCGAGTGTGGAGGTGGGTGTGGGTGAGTGGGTGTGGGTGAGTGTGGGGGTGGGTGTGGGAGTGTGGGGGTGGGTGTGGGTGAGTGTGGGGGTGGGTGGGGGTGGGTGTGGGCGGGTGTGGGTGAGTGGGGGTGGGAGTGTGGGGGTGGGTGTGAGTGTGGGGGTGGGTGTGAGAGTGGGTGTGGGGGTGAGTGTGGGGGTGGGTGTGGGGGTGAGTGTGGGGGGGTGGGTGTGGGAGTGTGGGTGTGGGAGTGTGGGGGTGGGTGTGGGTGAGTGTGGGGGTGGGTGTGGGAGTGTGGGGGTGGGTGTGGGTGAGTGTGGGGGTGGGTGTGGGAGTGTGGGGGTGAGTGTGGGGGGTGTGGGTGAGTGTGGGGGTGGGTGTGGGTGTGGGTGAGTGTGGGGGTGGGTGTGGGAGTGTGGGGGTGGGTGTGGGAGTGTGGGGGTGGGTGACAGTATATAGGGAAATGTACCAGAAACGTTGATCATATAGCAGTTGCGTTGATAATTTTGTGTTATTGGAACAACGTGAAAGCCTCTCACATCCGGTCGACCTTGGCACCCATACTGTGTGTGCCACACACCATGTACCTAGCTTGGCACCCATACTGTGTGTGCCACACACCATGTACCTAGCTTGGTACCCATACTGTGTGTGCCACACACCATGTACCTAGCTTGGCACCCATACTGTGTGTGCCACACACCATGTACCTAGCTTGGCACCCATACTGTGTGTGCCACACACCATGTACCTAGCTTGGCACCCATACTGTGTGTGCCACACACCATGTACCTAGCTTGGCACCCATACTGTGTGTGCCACACACCATATACCTAGCTTGGCACCCATACTGTGTGTGCCACACACCATATACCTAGCTTGGCACCCATACTGTGTGTGCCACACACCATGTACCTAGCTTGGTACTCATACTGTGTGTGCCACACACCATGTACCTAGCTTGGTACTCATACTGTGTGTGCCACACACCATGTACCTAGCTTGGCACCCATACTGTGTGTGCCACACACCATGTACCTAGCTTGGTACTCATACTGTGTCTGCCACACACCATGTACCTAGCTTGGTACCCATACTGTGTGCCACACACCATGTACCTAGCTTGGCACCCATACTGTGTGTGCCACAAACCATGTACCTAGCTTGGCACCCATACCGTGTGTGCCACACACCATGTACCTAGCTTGGTACCCATACTGTGTGTGCCACACACCATGTACCTAGCTTGGTACTCATACTGTGTGCCACACACCATGTACCTAGCTTGGTACCCATACTGTGTGTGCCACACACCATGTACCTAGCTTGGCACCCATACTGTGTGTGCCACACACCATGTACCTAGCTTGGTACTCATACTGTGTGTGCCACACACCATGTACCTAGCTTGGTACCCATACTGTGTGTGCCACACACCATGTACCTAGTTTGGCACCCATACTGTGTGTCACACCCCATGTACCTAGCTTGGCACTCATACTGTGTGTGCCACACACCATGTACCTAGCTTGGTACTCATACTGTGTGTGCCACACACCATGTACCTAGCTTGGTACTCATACTGTGTGTGCCACACACCATGTACCTAGCTTGGTACTCATACTGTGTGTGCCACACACCATGTACCTAGCTTGGCACCCATACTGTGTGTGCCACACACCATGTACCTAGCTTGGTACCCATACTGTGTGTGCCACACACCATGTACCTAGCTTGGTACCCATACTGTGTGTGCCACACACCATGTACCTAGCTTGGCACCCATACTTTGTGTGCCACACACCATGTACCTAGCTTGGCACCCATACTGTGTGCCACACACCATGTACCTAGCTTGGCACCCATACTGTGTGCCACACACCATGCCACACACCATGTACCTAGCTTGGCACCCATACTGTGTGTGCCACACACCATGTACCTAGCTTGGCACCCATACTGTGTGTGCCACACACCATGTACCTAGCTTGGTACCCATACTGTGTGTGCCACACACCATGTACCTAGCTTGGTACCCATACTGTGTGTGCCACACACCATGTACCTAGCTTGGCACCCATACTGTGTGTGCCACATACCATGTACCTAGCTTGGTACCCATACTGTGTGTGCCACACACCATGTACCTAGCTTGGCACCCATACTGTGTGTGCCACACACCATGTACCTAGCTTGGCACCCATACTGTGTGTGCCACACACCATGTACCTAGCTTGGTACCCATACTGTGTGTGCCACACACCATGTACCTAGCTTGGCACCCATACTGTGTGTGCCACACACCATGTACCTAGCTTGGTACCCACCCTGTGAGGCGTCAGCAGTGTTATCAATGGTGTACTGTAATACTGTATCAACTTGGAGGTTTGTTGTGACATCATTGGATGTCTCAGACACATTCATGTATTATCAGCAAGAATGATACAGTTGTATGATTGATGTCTCTATACATTCATGGTGGCACTGTCTCTCCCTCATTTGATTGGCACTCATGGCAAGCTGGCACTGCACCTGCCACAGTCTCACAAGTCATGAGATACACCGTGTAACCTCTGTTATTACAAGTGTTTTCACCTGGTCTCGGACCCATGACCTCTCTGCAGACTTGTCGTTCATATGAACTTAAATATGAACGTCTTATTATGGTGTGAACATCTGTAAATTACATTCCACTGGATTGCATTCTCCTTATATATCTAATCCTTCCAGTAACACCTGTTATTGTTACAGCTAAACACCTGTTATTGTTACAGCTAAACACCTGTTATTGTTACAGCTAAACACCTGTTATTGTTACAGCTGAACAACTGGTATTGTTACAGCTAAACAACTGGTATTGTTACAGCTAAACAACTGGTGTTACAGCTAAACAACTGGTATTGTTACAGCTAAACAACTGTTATTGTTACAGCTAAACAACTGGTATTGTTACAGCTAAACAACTGGTGTTACAGCTAAACAACTGGTATTGTTACAGCTAAACAACTGTTATTGTTACAGCTAAACAACTGGTATTGTTACAGCTAAACAACTGGTATTGTTACAGCTAAACAACTGGTGTTGTTACAGCTAAACAACTGGTGTTGTTACAGCTAAACAACTGGTATTGTTACAGCTAAACAACTGGTATTGTTACAGCTAAACTGGTGTTGTTACAGCTAAACAACTGGTATTGTTACAGCTAAACAACTGGTATTGTTACAGCTAAACAACTGGTATTGTTACAGCTAAACAACTGGTATTGTTACAGCTAAACAACTGGTATTGTTACAGCTAAACTGGTGTTGTTACAGCTAAACAACTGGTATTGTTACAGCTAAACAACTGGTATTGTTACAGCTAAACAACTGGTATTGTTACAGCTAAACAACTGGTATTGTTACAGCTAAACAACTGGTATTGTTACAGCTAAACAACTGGTATTGTTACAGCTAAACAACTGGTATTGTTACAGCTAAACAACTGGTGTTGTTACAACACTTCTTTTGTTACAACACTGCTATTGTTACAACACTTCTCTTGTTACAACACTGCCGTTGTTACAACACTGCCATTGTTACAACACTGCCATTGTTACAACACTTCTCTTGTTACAAAACTGCCATTGTTACAAAACTGCCATTGTTACAACACTTCTCTTGTTACAACACTGCTATTGTTACAAAACTGCCATTGTTACAACACTTCTCTTGTTACAACACTGCCATTGTTACAACACTTCTCTTGTTTCAACACTGCTATTGTTACAACACTTCTCTTGTTACAACACTGCCATTGTTACAACACTGTCATTGTTACAACACTGCCATTGTTACAACACTGTCATTGTTACAACACTGTCATTGTTACAACACTGCTATTGTTACAACACTGCCATTGTTACAACACTGCTATTGTTACAACACTGCCATTGTTACAACACTGCCATTGTTTCAACACTGCTATTGTTACAACACTGCCATTGTTACAACACTGCCATTGTTACAACACTGCTATTGTTACAACACTGCCATTGTTACAACACTTCTCTTGTTACAACACTGCTATTATTACAAAACTGCCATTGTAACACTGCCATTGTTACAACACTGCCATTGTTACAACACTGCCATTGTTACAACACTGCCATTGTTACAACACTGCCATTGTTACAACACTACCATTGTTACAACACTGCCATTGTTACAACACTGCCATTGTTACAACACTGCCATTGTTACAACACTGCCATTGTTACAACACTGCCATTGTTACAACACTGCCATTGTTACAACACTGCCATTGTTACAACACTGCCATTGTTATAACACTGCCATTGTTACAACACTGCCATTGTTACAACACTGCCATTGTTACAACACTGCCATTGTTACAACACTGCCATTGTTACAACACTGCCATTGTTACAACACTGCCATTGTTACAACACTGCCATTGTTACAACACTACCATTGTTACAACACTGCCATTGTTACAACACTGCCATTGTTACAACACTGCCATTGTTATAACACTGCCATTGTTACAACACTGCCATTGTTACAACACTGCCATTGTTATAACACTACCATTGTTACAACACTGCCATTGTTATAACACTACCATTGTTACAACACTGCCATTGTTGCAACACAACACTGTTGGATTGAGATTTTGCCACGGACGTGGCTAGTTTATTGTACACCCCATATCCATCCCGTGGATGGTAGCACAAGAGCATATGGACACACGATAGGCCTAACTAAGCCCCAAAAGGGTTAACAGGAGTACATCTGGATTTATATCCACAGTTCACTTATCTGTTACAAACAAATTTTAGGAATTTGCTTAATATATCTGGTATCTTATTTTCATTAATAAGATATCTTGACATGTCACATAGGTATATAATTTTATGTTCCTCAATAAGTGGACAATTAAGCACATAGTGTTCAAGATAGTGACCATAGTGTTCGCCATATACTTTGCATTTGGTTTGATTATCATCTGTGTGTCTGCAAATTGTCAGAAGTACTTGTAACCAAGCCTAAACCTAGTCACTACAACATCAGTCAGTATTTGTAACTAAGCCTAAGTCTGCCCACTACATCAGTCAGTACTTGTAACCAAGCCTAAGTCTGCCCACTACATCAGTCAGTACTTGTAACCAAGCCTAAGTCTGGCCACTACAACATCAGTCAGTACTTGTAACCAAGCCTAAGTCTGGCCACTACAACATCAGTCAGTACTTGTAACCAAGCCTAAGTCTGGTCACTACAACATCAGTCAGTACTTGTAACCAAGCCTAAGTCTGGCCACTACAACATCAGTCAGTACTTGTAACCAAGCCTAAGTCTGGCCACTACAACATCAGTCAGTACTTGTAACCAAGCCTAAGTCTGACCACTACATCAGTCAGTACTTGTAACCAAGCCTAAGTCTGGCCACTACAACATCAGTCAGTACTTGTAACCAAGCCTAAGTCTGGCCACTACAACATCAGTCAGTACTTGTAACCAAGCCTAAGTCTGGCCACTACAACATCAGTCAGTACTTGTAACCAAGCATAAGTCTGGCCACTACAACATCAGTCAGTACTTGTAACCAAGCCTAAGCCTGGCCACTACAACATCAGTCAGTACTTGTAACCAAGCCTAAGTCTGGCCACTACAACATCAGTCAGTACTTGTAACCAAGCCTAAGTCTGGCCACTACAACATCAGTCAGTACTTGTAACCAAGCCTAAGCCTGGCCACTACAACATCAGTCAGTACTTGTAACCAAACTAAGTCTGGCCACTACAACATCAGTCAGTACTTGTAACCAAGCCTAAGCCTGGCCACTACAACATCAGTCAGTACTTGTAACCAAGCCTAAGCCTGGCCACTACAACATCAGTCAGTACTTGTAACCAAGCCTAAGTCTGGCCACTACAACATCAGTCAGTACTTGTAACCAAGCCTAAGTCTGGCCACTACAACATCAGTCAGTACTTGTAACCAAGCCTAAGCCTGGCCACTACAACATCAGTCAGTACTTGTAACCAAGCCTAAGTCTGGCCACTACAACATCAGTCAGTACTTGTAACCAAGCCTAAGTCTGGCCACTACAACATCAGTCAGTACTTGTAACCAAGCCTAAGCCTGGCCACTACAACATCAGTCAGTACTTGTAACCAAGCCTAAGCCTGGCCACTACAACATCAGTCAGTACTTGTAACCAAGCCTAAGTCTGGCCACTACAACATCAGTCAGTACTTGTAACCAAGCCTAAGTCTGGCCACTACAACATCAGTCAGTGTTCACATTGCAAGTTGCTCCATAAACATACTTATCTACGTTCATGTTATCATAGTGGGTTATAGATCTACTCAATCTTCTAACTGCATTCCTATAACAATCATTTTCATTATTTACTTCTCTCCTAATATTATTCCTAATTTTATTCCGGATTTTTTAATATCTATACCGGGTTTCTCCAATGAGCATGTTATTGGAGTCATTATATGAGTCAAGAGCCTTCAGTGATGACATAGAATCAGTAATGATGATAGAGTCAAGCTCAGTGTCATAGGTTAGCTTTAGCGCCATTAGGATTGCAGTGTAGACGCCCAGTTGTTAATTCTTATGCCTAACTCAACAAGTTTATTATGGTTCTTAACTAGGGAGGTGGCACCAAGAGCAGATGCAGCCCTGCCAGAAGACTCCTGTTTAGATCCATCAGTGTATATAACTTGTGGTAACTTATTACTACCAGCTAGGCCAGAAATTTCTTCTTGGGCAGTTGTTCTAACAAGAGATTTAAGGAAGGGATTACTAGCAATGATCTTCTTGGGTGGGACTTGTTGGTATGTGATATTAAATGAACACATCTTCCATGGAGGGGCGAAATGTTCTTGTTTAGTGATACACTTCATGTATGTTGTACAACTTAATATAATTGCATGTGTTCACAATCTATTTAAATCTGTGTGTATTTACTTCTAGATATTTAGTAGACTCATAGTGACAGTGTCTGGTTCATTTCTTAACATTCTAATACCAAGTACAGTGTTAATCTCAATAATCCTGTCACTGATACTAGACACAAGAAGCTCCTTCCTTATATTAACATCCTTGGTAGATTTAGGATAACCAAGAATAATTCTGAGGGTTATATTTAACATTAACTCCAAGGGTGGGAGAGAACTTTCCCTGGCTGGTATCAACATGGGCGTAGCATAATTGGTTCAGGACCTAACATACGCTATGTACATCATTCTCACGACTCTTGTATTAGCACCATAGTTGTAGCAGCGGTATTACTACCATAGTTGGTGTTGTAGACAACATAACTGCCATAGTTGGTGTTGTAGACAACATAACTGCCATAGTTGGTGTTGTAGACAACATAACTGCCAAAGTTGGTGTTGTAGACAACATAACTGCCATAGTTGGTGTTGTAGACAACATAACTGCCATAGTTGGTGTTGTAGACAACATAACTACCATAGTTGGTGTTGTAGACAACATTACTACCATAGTTGTAGACAGCAACATTATCACCATAGTGTTGTAGACAGCAACATTATCACCATAGTGTTGTAGACAGGAACATTACCACCATAGTGTTGTAGACAGGAACATTATCACCATAGTGTTGTAGACAGGAACATTATCACCATAGTGTTGTAGACAGCAACATTATCACCAGAATGTAGACAGCAACATTATCGCCATAATGTAGACAGCAGCTTTATTACCATAGTGTTGTAGACAGCAACATTACCACCATAATGTAGACAGCAACATTACCACCATAATGTAGACAGCAACATTACCATCATAATGTAGACAGCAACATTACCATCATAATGTAGACAGTAACATTACCATCATAATGTAGACAGTAACATTACCACCATAATGTAGACAGTAACATTACCACCATAATGTAGACAGTAACATTACCATCATAATGTAGACAGTAACATTACCATCATAATGTAGACAGCAACATTACCATCATAATGTAGACAGCAACATTACCATCATAATGTAGACAGTAACATTACCATCATAATGTAGACAGCAACATTACCACCATAATGTAGACAGTAACATTACCATCATAATGTAGACAGTAACATTACCATCATAATGTAGACAGTAACATTACCACCATAATGTAGACAGTAACATTACCATCATAATGTAGACAGTAACATTACCATCATAATGTAGACAGTAACATTACCACCATAATGTAGACAGTAACATTACCATCATAATGTAGACAGTAACATTACCACCATAATGTAGACAGCAACATTACCACCATAATGTTGTAGACAGCAACATTACCACCATAATGTAGACAGCAACATTACCACCATAATGTTGTAGACAGCAACATTACCACCATAATGTTGTAGACAGCAACATTACCACCATAATGTAGACAGCAACATTACCACCATAATGTAGACAGCAACATTACCACCATAATGTTGTAGACAGCAACATTACCACCATAATGTTGTAGACAGCAACATTACCACCATAATGTAGACAGCAACATTACCACCATAATGTAGACAGTAACATTACCACCATAATGTAGACAGCAACATTACCACCATAATGTAGACAGCAACATTATCACCATAATGTAGACAGCAACATTACCACCATAATGTTGTAGACAGCAACATTACCACCATAATGTAGACAGCAACATTACCACCATAATGTAGACAGCAACATTACCACCATAATGTTGTAGACAGCAACATTACCACCATAATGTAGACAGCAACATTACCACCATAATGTAGACAGCAACATTACCACCATAATGTAGACAGCAACATTACCACCATAATGTAGACAGCAACATTACCACCATAATGTAGACAGCAACATTATCACCATAATGTTGTAGACAGCAACATTACCACCATAATGTAGACAGCAACATTACCACCATAATGTTGTAGACAGCAACATTACCACCATAATGTAGACAGCAACATTATCACCATAATGTTGTAGACAGCAACATTACCACCATAATGTTGTAGACAGCAACATTACCACCATAATGTAGACAGCAACATTATCACCATAATGTTGTAGACAGCAACATTATCACCATAATGTAGACAGCAACATTACCACCATAATGTTGTAGACAGCAACATTACCACCATAATGTAGACAGCAACATTATCACCATAATGTTGTAGACAGCAACATTACCACCATAATGTAGACAGCAACATTACCACCATAATGTAGACAGCAACATTACCACCATAATGTAGACAGCAACATTACCACCATAATGTTGTAGACAGCAACATTACCACCATAATGTAGACAGCAACATTATCACCATAATGTTGTAGACAGCAACATTATCACCATAATGTTGTAGACAGCAACATTACCACCATAATGTAGACAGCAACATTACCACCATAATGTAGACAGCAACATTACCACCATAATGTAGACAGCAACATTATCACCATAATGTTGTAGACAGTAACATTACCACCATAATTTAGACAGCAACATTACCACCATAATGTAGACAGCAACATTATCACCATAATGTTGTAGACAGCAACATTACCACCATAATATAGACAGCAACATTACCACCATAATGTTGTAGACAGCAACATTATCACCATAATGTTGTAGACAGCAACATTACCACCATAATGTAGACAGCAACATTATCACCATAATGTAGACAGCAACATTACCACCATAATGTAGACAACAACATTACCACCATAATTTAGACAGCAACATTACCACCATAATGTTGTAGACAGCAACATTATCACCATAATGTTGTAGACAGCAACATTACCACCATAATGTAGACAGCAACATTATCACCATAATGTTGTAGACAGCAGCATTATTACCATAATGTAGACAGCAACATTACCACCATAATGTAGACAGCAACATTACCACCATAATGTAGACAGCAGCATTATTACCATAGTGTTGTAGACAGTAACATTACCACCATAATATAGACAGCAACATTACCACCATAATATAGACAGCAACATTACCACCATAATATAGACAGCAACATTACCACCATAATATAGACAGCAACATTACCACCATAATATAGACAGCAACATTACCACCATAATATAGACAGCAACATTACCACCATAATGTAGACAGCAACATTACCACCGTAATATAGACAGCAACATTACCACCATAATATAGACAGCAACATTACCACCATAATATAGACAGCAACATTACCACCATAATGTAGACAGCAACATTACCACCATAATGTAGACAGCAACATTACCACCATAATATAGACAGCAACATTACCACCATAATATAGACAGCAACATTACCACCATAATATAGACAGCAACATTACCACCATAATGTAGACAGCAACATTACCACCATAATATAGACAGCAACATTACCACCATAATGTAGACAGCAACATTACCACCATAATATAGACAGCAACATTACCACCATAATGTTGTAGACAGTAACATTACCACCATAATATAGACAGCAACATTACCACCATAATGTTGTAGACAGCAACATTATTACCATAATATAGACAGCAACATTACCACCATAATATAGACAGCAACATTACCACCATAATGTAGACAGCAACATTACCACCATAATATAGACAGCAACATTACCACCATAATATAGACAGCAACAGTACCACCATAATATAGACAGCAACATTACCACCATAATATAGACAGCAACATTACCACCATAATATAGACAGCAACATTACCACCATAATATAGACAGCAACAGTACCACCATAATATAGACAGCAACATTACCACCATAATATAGACAGCAACAGTACCACCATAATATAGACAGCAACATTACCACCATAATATAGACAGTAACATTACCACCATAATATAGACAGCAACATATATCCTGCCCTTACATTTCTTACTCAGCTGTGGTACGCTGGATGTATTAAGAGGAACAGCTGCACCAAGATACCTGTAGGATTTAACACGGCTGAAGTTTTCACCCTGCGAACGATGGGTCGAGCTCACAACACTGTCAGTTAAAAACAGTACAGTGTCACTGTTAAAAACAGTACAGTGTCACTGTTAAAAACAGTACAGTGTCACTGTTAAAAACAGTACAGTGTCACTGTTAAAAACAGTACAGTGTCACTGTTAAAAACAGTAATAAACATCCTGGGGCCAGACCATGGAGCAGGACATGTCTCCAGACTGAGGGACTGACCACCTCACACACACTACAAGGTTGGACTGATGACATCATCACTGTCAACAATATATTCTGCTCTCTATTTGACTGAAGAACTCTATCACATAGGCGAAACATTTCAACAATGAAGATAACTGTTGCACATGTGTTGATAGTCATTGTTGCAACACAACTGTCACTGTTGCAATACAACTGTCACTGTTGCAACACAACTGTCATTGTCGTAACAGTCATTGTTGTAACAACTGTCATTGTTGTAACACAACTGTCATTGTTGTAACACAACTGTCATTGTTGTAACACAACTGTCATTGTTGTAACACAACTGTCATTGTTGCAACACAACTGTCACTGTTGCAACACAACTGTCACTGTTGCAACACAACTGTCATTGTCGTAACACAGTCATTGTTGTAACACAACTGTCATTGTTGTAACACAACTGTCATTGTTGTAACACAACTGTCATTGTTGTAACACAACTGTCATTGTTGCAACACAACTGTCACTGTTGTAACACAACTGTCACTGTTGTAACACAACTGTCACGGTTGCAACACGACTGTCACTGTTGCAATACAACTGTCACTGTTGCAACACTGTCATTGTTGCAACACAACTGTCATTGTTGTAACAACTGTCACGGTTGCAACACAAATGTCATTGTTGCAACACAACTGCCAATGTTGCAACACAACTGTCACTGTTGCAACACAACTGTCACTGTTGCAACACAACTGTCACTGTTGCAACACTGTCACGGTTGCAACACAACTGTCATTGTTGTAACACAACAGTCATTGTTGCAACACAACTGCCACTGTTGCAACACAGCTGTCACTGTTGCAACACAACTGTCATTGTCGTAACACAGTCATTGTTGTAACACAACTGTCATTGTTGTAACACAACTGTCATTGTTGTAACACAACTGTCATTGTTGTAACACAACTGTCATTGTTGCAACACAACTGTCACTGTTGCAACACAACTGTCACTGTTGCAACACAACTGTCATTGTTGTAACACAACTGTCATTGTTGTAACACAACTGTCATTGTTGTAACACAACTGTCATTGTTGTAACACAACTGTCATTGTTGCAACACAACTGTCACTGTTGCAATACAACTGTCACTGTTGCAACACTGTCATTGTTGCAACACAACTGTCATTGTTGTAACAACTGTCACGGTTGCAACACAAATGTCATTGTTGCAACACAACTGCCAATGTTGCAACACAACTGTCACTGTTGCAACACAACTGTCACTGTTGCAACACAACTGTCACTGTTGCAACACTGTCACGGTTGCAACACAACTGTCATTGTTGTAACACAACAGTCATTGTTGCAACACAACTGCCACTGTTGCAACACAGCTGTCACTGTTGCAACACAACTGTCACTGTTGCAACACAACTGTCACTGTTGCAACACTGTCACGGTTGCAACACAACTGTCATTGTTGTAACACAACAGTCATTGTTGCAACACAACTGTCATTGTTGCAACACAACTGTCATTGTTGTAACAACTGTCATTGTTGTAACACAACTGTCATTGTTGTAACACAACTGTCATTGTTGTAACACAACTGTCATTGTTGTAACACAACTGTCATTGTTGCAACACAACTGTCACTGTTGCAATACAACTGTCACTGTTGCAACACTGTCATTGTTGCAACACAACTGTCATTGTTGTAACAACTGTCACGGTTGCAACACAAATGTCATTGTTGCAACACAACTGCCAATGTTGCAACACAACTGTCACTGTTGCAACACAACTGTCACTGTTGCAACACAACTGTCACTGTTGCAACACTGTCACGGTTGCAACACAACTGTCATTGTTGTAACACAACAGTCATTGTTGCAACACTGTCACGGTTGCAACACAACTGTCACTGTTGCAACACAACTGTCACTGTTGCAACACAACTGTCACTGTTGCAACACAACTGTCACTGTTGCAACACTGTCACGGTTGCAACACAACTGTCATTGTTGTAACACAACAGTCATTGTTGCAACACAACTGTCATTGTTGCAACACAACTGTCATTGTTGTAACAACTGTCATTGTTGTAACACAACTGTCATTGTTGTAACACAACTGTCATTGTTGTAACACAAGTCATTGTTGCAACACAACTGTCATTGTTGCAACACAGCTGTCATTGTTGCAACACAACTGTCATTGTTGTAACACAACTGTCATTGTTGCAACACGACTGTCATTGTTGCAACATGACTGTCATTGTTGCAACACGACTGTCATTGTTGCAACACGACTGTCATTGTTGCAACACAACTGTCATTGTTGCAACACGACTGTCATTGTTGCAACACGACTGTCATTGTTGCAACACAACTGTCATTGTTGTAACACGACTGTCATGGTTGCAACACGACTGTCATTGTTGCAACACAACTGTCATTGTTGCAACACAACTGTCATTGTTGTAACACAACTGTCATTGTTGCAACACAACTGTCATTGTTGTAACACAACTGTCATTGTTGCAACACAACTGTCATTGTTGCAACACGACTGTCATTGTTGCAACACAACTGTCATTGTTGTAACACAACTGTCATTGTTGCAACACGACTGTCATTGTTGCAACACAACTGTCATTGTTGCAACACGACTGTCATTGTTGCAACACAACTGTCATTGTTGCAACACGACTGTCATTGTTGCAACACGACTGTCATTGTTGCAACACAACTGTCATTGTTGTAACACAACTGTCATTGTTGCAACACAACTGTCATTGTTGCAACACGACTGTCATTGTTGTAACACAACTGTCATTGTTGCAACACAACTCTCATTGTCTCTAAATTGTATTAATGAATCATTTATGAACGTGTATGGACGTGTATGTTTGCCTTGTATTCTGATTTGTTTACAGTATCTCTGTTAATTGTCAGTGGTCACTGTGACCTTTGTCTGTGTTGATGATTTGTCTGGTCGACCAGGTTGTTGCTGGTGGTCCTGGACCTGGCTTGTCTGGTCAGCCAGTTTGTTGTTGCTGCTGATCTTGGACCAGGCTTGTCTGGTCAACCAGGTTGTTGTTGCTGCTGGTACCTTTATACCTTTGATGAGTTTCGAGAGTTTCACTACTCTCGGAACCCGACCATGGGCCAGGCTTATCTGGTGCTAGCCTGGTCAACTAGACTGTTGCTGCTGGAGTCTTGTTGCCCCTCATGTCCATCACAGCCTGGTTGATCTGGCACTTGGTGAAGATACTTGTCCAGTTTCCACTTGAAGACTTCTACACTTGTTCCTGCAGTGTTTCTGATATCTTCTGGTAAGATGTTGAATAATCTGGGATCCCGGATGTTGATACAGTGTTCCCTTATTGTGCCCACCGCTCCCCTGCTTCTAACTGGGTTATATTACACTTCCTCCCATATCTCTCACTCAAGTATGTTGTTATTGCAGTGTGCAGTACAACATGTGAACGACAGCCTGGTTGATCAGTTCCTTCTTAATGACTAGTCAGATGTTGGTAATTCCCCTTATTGAGGGAAGAAGGTGGTTGAGTAGTCTGGGACCTCTTACACTTACGTAAGGAGGAAGGTGGTTGAGTCTGGCCCCACGGGTCTAAAAACTCCGAAATGGATGATGGTCCTTCACCGACCTCCAGAGAAAGGTACTGCCTTCACAAGTAGTTGCAAGAGTGTTATTGCAAGCAGGTCAACCTTGTTGTAAGTGTAAGCAAACTGCATACTTGTACCTTGGTTCGTTACCCTCAGCTAGTGGAGTGAGGCTGGAATATTTTGATAAGACACATGTACAACACCTAGGTGTCTTTATTGATGAATAAGACACATGTACAACACCTGGGTGTCTTTATTGATGAATAAGACACATGTACAACACCTAGGTGTCTTTATTGATGAATAAGACACATGTACAACACCTGGGTGTCTTTATTGATGAATAAGACACATGTACAACACCAGGGTGTCTATATTGATGAATAAGACACATGTACAACACCCGGGTGTCTTTATTGATGAATAAGACACATGTACAACACCTGGGTGTCTTTATTGATGAATAAGACACATGTACAACACCTGGGTGTCTTTATTGATGAATAAGACACATGTACAACACCTGGGTGTCTTTATTGATGAATAAGACACATGTACAACACCTGGGTGTCTTTATTGATGAATAAGACACATGTACAACACCTGGGTGTCTTTATTGATGAATTAAACATGTCTTATTCATCAGTAAAGACACCTAGGTGTTGTACATGTGTCTTATTCATCAATAAAGACACCTAGGTGTTGTACATGTGTCTTATCAAAATATTCCAGCCTCACTCCACTAGCTGAGGGTAACGAACCAAGGTACAAGTATGCCGTTTGCTTACACTTACAACAAGGTTGACCTGCTTGCAATAACACTCTTGCAACTACTTGTGAAGGCAGTACCTTTCTCTGGAGGTCGGTGAAGGACCATCATCCATTTCGGAGTTTTTAGACCCGTGGGGCCAGACTCAACCACCTTCCTCCTTACGTAAGTGTAAGAGGTCCCAGACTAATCAACCACCTTCTTCCCTCAATAAGGGGAATTACCAACATCTGACTAGTCATTAAGAAGGAACTGATCAACCAGGCTGTCGTTCACACGTTGAATTGTGTACTGACAACAGCAACAACCTGGTTGACCAGACAGACTTGGTCCAGGACCACCAGCAGTAAGAACCTGGTTGATCAAACAAACCTGGTCCAGGACCAGGTCGAGAGCACAGGGGAAACTCTGGATACCCATCAAGGTATACTCAGGTATATTCCAGGTATATCACCACCCACCACCGGCAAATTTTAATTTAAACCCGTCAGTCAGGATTAAAATTTTTCATATCCTCGCTGCTGAGGCAATAAAGTGTTCAAGAGTTCCATTATGCTGCCTTAACCATTATATATATATATATATATATATATATATATATATATATATATATATATATATATATATATAATTATTAACACATCGGCCGTCTCCCACCGAGGCAGGGTGGCCCGAAAAACAAAATCTTTCAGCATCATTCACTCCATCACTGTCTTGCCAGAGGCTCACTTACACTACAGTTATAAAACTGCAACATTAACACCCGTCCTTCAGAGTGCAGACACTGTACTTCCCATCTCCAGGACTCAAGTCCGGCCTGCCGGTTTCCCTGAATCCCTTCATAAATGTTACTTTGCTCATACTCAAGCAGCATGTTAAGCCCTAAAAACCATTTGTCTCCATTCGCTCATGTCTAACTTGCTCACGCATGCTTGCTGGAGGTCCAAGCCCCTTGCACACAAAACCTCCTTGATCCCCTCCCCCCAACCTCTGCTAGGCTGACCCCTACTCTGCCTTCCCTCCACTACAGATTTTTGCACTCGAAGTCATTATATTTTGTTCCATCCTCTCTACATGTCTGAACCATCTCAACAAACCCTCCTCAGCCCTCTGGGTAATACTTTCGGTAATCCCGCACCTCCTCTTAACTTTCAGACTACGAATTCTCTCCATTATATTCACACCACACATTGCCCTCAGTCATGACATCTTCACTGCCTCCAGCCTTCTCCTTGTTGCAACATTAACCACCCATGTTTCACACATTTACAAGAGCGTTGGTATAACTATACTCTCATACATTACCCTCTTTGCTTCCATGGATAAAGTTCTTTGTCTCCACAAGCTCCTCAGTGTACCACTCACCTTTTTCCCCTTGTCAGTTCCATGATTGACCTCATCTTTCATAGACCCATCTGCCGACACGTCCACTCCCAAATATCTGAATACATTTACCTCGTCCATACTTCCTCCCTGTCTAGAGCCTACTTTTACTGGGAAATAATCTCCCTCTCTCCTACATACTCTAACCTGAGCATCACTATCCTCGTAAAAACTCTACACAGCTTTCAGTAACCTACCTCCTATTCCATACATTTGCAACATCTGCCACATTGCTCCCCTATCCACCCTGTCATACGCCTTTTCCAAATACATAAATACCACAAAAACCTCTTTACCCTGATCTAAATATTGCTCACCTATATGTTTCACTGTAAACACCTGGTCCACACACCCCCTACAGTTCCTAAAGCCTCCTTGTTCATCTGCTGTCCTACTCTCTGTCTTACTCTTAATTATTTCGATAATAACTCTACCATACACTTTACCAGGAATACTCAACAGACTTATCCCCCTATAATTTTTGCACTCTCTTTTATCCCCTTTGCCTTTATACAAAGGAACTATGCATGCTCTCTGCCAATCCCTAGGTACCTTACCCTCTTCCATACATTTATTAAATAATTGCACCAACCACTCCAAAACTATATCCCCACCTGCTTTTAACATTTCTATCTTTATCCTATCAATCCCGGCTGCCTTACCCCCTTTCATTTTACCTACTGCCTCACGAACTTCCCCCACACTCACAACTGGCTCTTCCTCACTCCTACAAGATGTTATTCCTCCCTGCCCTATACACGAAATCACAGCTTCCCTATCTTCATCAACATTTAACAATTCCTCAAAATATTCCCTCCATCTTCCCAATACCTCTAACTCTCCGTTTAATAACTTTCCTCTCCTATTTTTAACTATCAAATCCATTTGTTCCCTAGGCTTTCTCAACTTATTAATCTCACTCCAAAACTTTTTCTTATTTTCAACAAAGTTTGTTGATAACATCTTCACCACTCTCTTAACCTCTCTTTTTCTCTCCATATACTCGTCCCTCGTTGCATCACTCATACTTTGTAAAAACCTCTCATATGCTAACTTTTTCTCCCTTACTACTCTCTTTAAATCATCATTCCACCAATTGCTCTTCTTCCCTCCCGCACCCACTTTCCTGTGACCACAAACTTCTGCTGAACACTCTAACACTACATTCTTAAACCTACCCCATACATCTTCAACCCCATTACCTATACTCTCACTAACCCATCTATCCTCCAGTAGTTGTTTATATCTTATCCTAACTGCCTCCCCCTTTAGTTGCTGCTTCTGTTTTCCTTGTGTTCCATCTACCTTTTACTCTCAGTGTAGCTACAACTAAAAAGTGATGTGATATATCTGTGGACCCTCTATAAACATGTACATCTTGAAGTCTACCCAACAGACTTTTATCTACCAATACATAGTTTAGCAAACTACTGTCATTTTGTCCTATATTATATCTTGTATACAATACAGAGATCGTTTACGGCTCAAATTGAGGCAGTAAAGTATTTAAATTACTGGGAACGCCTTTAAGTCTTGAACATGTACTTACTGGAGCGGAGGAGAGAGAGATACATGATAATATATACCTGGAAAGTACTCGAGGGTCTGGTGCCAAATGTGCACACTGCCATAACAACATACTGGAGTGAGAGATATGTGAGGAAGTGTAAAATAAACCCAGTGAGGAGCAGGGGAGCGGTGGGCACAATAAGGGAACACTGTATCAATATCCGGGGTCCAAGACTATTCAACATCTTACCAGACGATATGAGAAACACGGAAACTTGATTTGTACCTTCACCAGGTGTCAGATCAACCAGGCTGTGATGGATATGTAAGGCAGCGAGCCTCCAGCAGCAACAGCCTGGTTGACCAGACTAGCACATGGACCAGGCTCTGGGAGTAGAAAGACCCGAAACTCGTCAAATGCATCTCTCACCTTCCCTCTCTCCTTCCTTCCCTCCTTGTTTTCCTCCTCTTTCTCTATCCTTTCCTCACGCCTTTCCCCTCTCTCTCCCTCCCTTCCTCCCTCCTTTCCTCCCTCCCTCCTTCTCTTCCTCCCTCCCTCCCTCCCTCCTCTCCCTCCCTCCCTCCCTCCCTCCCTCCCTCCCTCCTCTCCCTCCCTCCTTCCCCCCTTCTCTCCCTCCTTCCCTCCCTCCCTCCTTCCCTCCCTACCTCCCTCCCTCCCTCCTCTTCCTCCCTCCTCTCCCTCCTTCTCTCCCTCCCTCCCTCCCTCTCCCTCCTCCCTCCCTCCCTCCTTCTCTTCCTCCCTCCCTCCCTCCTTCTCTCCCTCCCTCCTTCTCTCCCTCCCTCCCTCCCTCCTCTCCCTCCTTCCCTCCTTCTCTTCCTCCCTCCCTCCCTCCTTCTCTTCCTCCCTCCCTCCCTCCTTCTCTTCCTCCCTCCCTCCCTCCCTCCCTTCCTCCCTCCCTTCCTCCCTCCCTCCCTCCTTCTCTTCCTCCCTCCCTCCCTCCTTCTCTTCCTCCCTCCCTCCCTCCTTCTCTTCCTCCCTCCCTCCCTCCTTCTCTTCCTCCCTCCCTCCCTCCTTCTCTCCCTCCCTTCCTCCTTCTCTCCCTCCCTCCTTCTCTCCCTCCCTCCCTCCCTCCTCTCCCTCCTTCCCTCCTTCTCTTCCTCCCTCCCTCCCTCCTTCTCTTCCTCCCTCCCTCCCTCCTTCTCTTCCTCCCTCCCTCCGTCCCTCCCTCCCTTCCTCCCTCCCTCCCTCCCTTCTCTTCCTCCCTCCCTCCCTCCTTCTCTTCCTCCCTCCCTCCCTCCCTCCCTCCCTTCTCTTCCTCCTTCTCTCCCTCCCTCCTTCCCTCCTTCTCTTCCTCCCTCCCTCCCTCCTTCTCTTCCTCCCTCCTTCCCTCCTCTTCCTCCCTCCTTCCCTCCTTCTCTTCCTCCCTCCCTCCTTCTCTTCCTCCCTCCCTCCCTCCTTCTCTTCCTCCCTCCCTCCGTCCCTCCTTCTCTTCCTCCCTCCCTCCTTCTCTTCCTCCCTCCCTCCCTCCCTCCTTCTCTTCCTCCCTCCCTCCGTCCCTCCTCCTCTTCCTCCCTCCCTCCCTCCCTCCCTCCCTCCCTCCCTCCTTCTCTTCCTCCCTCCTCTCCCTCCCTCCCTCCTTCTCTTCCTCCCTCCCTCCGTCCCTCCTTCTCTTCCTCCCTCCCTCCGTCCCTCCCTCCCTCCTTCTCTTCCTCCTTCTCTCCCTCTCTCCCTCCTTCCCTCCTTCTCTTCCTCCCTCCTTCTCTCCCTCCCTCCCTCCTTCTCTTCCTCCCTCCTTCCCTCCTTCTCTTCCTCCCTCCCTCCCACCATCCCTCCTTCTCTTCCTCCCTCCCTCCCTCCTTCCCTCCTTCTCTTCCTCCCTCCCTCCCTCCTTCCCTCCTTCTCTTCCTCCCTCCCTCCCTCCTTCCCTCCTTCTCTTCCTCCCTCCCTCCCTCCCTCCTTCCCTCCTTCCCTCCTTCTCTTCCTCCCTCCCTCCCTCCTCCTCTTCCTCCCTCCCTCCTTCCCTCCTCCTCTTCCTCCCTCCCTCCCTCCTTCCCTCCTCCTCTTCCTCCCTCCCTCCCTCCTTCCCTCCTCCTCTTCCTCCCTCCCTCCCTCCTTCCCTCCTCCTCTTCATCCCTCCCTCCCTCCTTCCCTCCTCCTCTTCCTCCCTCCCTCCCTACTTCCCTCCTCTTCCTCCCTCCCTCCTTCCCTCCCTCCTTCTCTTCCTCCCTCCCTCCCTCCTTCTCTTCCTCCTCTCCCTCCCTCCCTCCTTCCCTCCTTCTCTTCCTCCCTCCCTCCCTCCTTCTCTCCCTCCCTCCCTCCTTCTCTTCCTCCCTCCTTCCCTCCTCTTCCTCCCTCCTTCCCTCCTTCTCTTCCTCCCTCCCTCCTTCTCTTCCTCCCTCCCTCCCTCCTTCTCTTCCTCCCTCCCTCCCTCCTTCTCTTCCTCCCTCCCTCCTTCCCTCCTCTTCCTCCCTCCCTCCTTCTCTTCCTCCCTCCCTCCTTCCCTCCTCTTCCTCCCTCCCTCCTTCCCTCCTCTTCCTCCCTCCCTCCTTCTCTTCCTCCCTCCCTCCTTCCCTCCTTCTCTTCCTCCCTCCTTCCCTCCTTCTCTTCCTCCCTCCCGGAGTCCGTTCTTTCCTCAGCATGTTGCACCTTCTTCAGATCAATGTCTCAGTCTTCCTTCCTCCCGGAGTCCGTTCTTTCCTCAGCATCTTGCACCTTCTTCAGATCAATGTCTCAGTCTTCCTCCCTCCCGGAGTCCGTTCTTTCCTCAGCATCTTGCACCTTCTTCAGATCAATGTCTCAGTCTTCCTCCCTCCCGGAGTCCGTTCTTTCCTCAGCATCTCGCACCTTCTTCAGATCAATGTCTCAGTCTTCCTACCTCCCGGAGTCCGTTCTTTCCTCAGCATCTCGCACCTTCTTCAGATCAATGTCTCAGTCTTCCTTCCTCCCGGAGTCCGTTCTTTCCTCAGCATCTCGCACCTTCTTCAGATCAGTGTCTCAGTCTTCCTTCCTCCCGGAGTCCGTTCTTTCCTCAGCATCTCGCACCTTCTTCAGATCAATGTCTCAGTCTTCCTTCCTCCCGGAGTCCGTTCTTTCCTCAGCATCTCGCACCTTCTTCAGATCAATGTCTCAGTCTTCCTTCCTCCCGGAGTCCGTTCTTTCCTCAGCATCTTGCACCTTCTTCAGATCAATGTCTCAGTCTTCCTTCCTCCCGGAGTCCGTTCTTTCCTCAGCATCTCGCACCTTCTTCAGATCAATGTCTCAGTCTTCCTTCCTCCCGGAGTCCGTTCTTTCCTCAGCATCTTGCACCTTCTTCAGATCAATGTCTCAGTCTTCCTTCCTCCCGGAGTCCGTTCTTTCCTCAGCATCTCGCACCTTCTTCAGATCAATGTCTCAGTCTTCCTTCCTCCCGGAGTCCGTTCTTTCCTCAGCATCTTGCACCTTCTTCAGATCAATGTCTCGGTCTTCCTTCCTCCCGGAGTCCGTTCTTTCCTCAGCATCTCGCACCTTCTTCAGATCAATGTCTCAGTCTTCCTTCCTCCCGGAGTCCGTTCTTTCCTCAGCATCTTGCACCTTCTTCAGATCAATGTCTCAGTCTTCCTTCCTCCCGGAGTCCGTTCTTTCCTCAGCATCTCGCACGTTCTTCAGATCAATGTCTCAGTCTTCCTTCCTCCCGGAGTCCGTTCTTTCCTCAGCATCTCGCACCTTCTTCAGATCAATGTCTCAGTCTTCCTTCCTCCCGGAGTCCGTTCTTTCCTCAGCATCTTGCACCTTCTTCAGATCAATGTCTCAGTCTTCCTTCCTCCCGGAGTCCGTTCTTTCCTCAGCATCTCGCACCTTCTTCAGATCAATGTCTCAGTCTTCCTTCCTCCCGGAGTCCGTTCTTTCCTCAGCATCTTGCACCTTCTTCAGATCAATGTCTCAGTCTTCCTTCCTCCCGGAGTCCGTTCTTTCCTCAGCATCTTGCACCTTCTTCAGATCAATGTCTCAGTCTTCTCTGGCTCCTTCAAGACATCTTCTTCACTGACTTTAAAACTTTCTTACCACTGGTAAAGAAAGATCAGATTGTTTTCCCCTTACTGGTTCCCCTTTGTTAGGGAGGGAAGGGGAAGAATGGAGGGGAAGGGGAGGGGGTATTGAGGGGACTTTTATATCTCTTAAAGGAGAAGATTTGGAGGCTCTCCGTAGAGAATTGTGAAGGTCTGTTGTTGTTGGAGTTGGAGGTGATGCTGGTGGTAGTGGTGGAGGTTGAGGTGGTAGTGGTGGAGGTTGAGGTGGAGGTGTTGGAGGTGGTGGTGGAGGTGGTGGTGTTGAAGGTGGTGGAGGTATTGTAGGTTGTTGTGGTGGTGTTGGAGGTGTTGGTGGAGGTGGTGTTGGAGGTGGTGTTGGAGGTGGTAGTGGAGGTGTTGGTGGAGGTGGTGTTGGAGGTGGTGGAGGTGGTGTTGGAGGTGGTGGTGAAGGTGGTGTTGGAGGTGGTGGTGGTGTTGGAGGTGGTGTTGGAGGTGGTGTTGGAGGTGGTAGTGGAGGTGGTGTTGGAGGTGGTGTTGGTTGTTACAAAATGCAACATGTGTTAAGAGAAGATATCTCCAGAGAATACCAGAAGGTCAACATATTGATCCCTCTGTAGTAGCCATCCTGTTTCTGGTTTCGTAACAGTGTCTGAGAGTATTATAGTCCAGATATGCCTTAAAAATCACGTGGCTTCTCACTAACGCTGTTAAACTGCAACTGAAGGAATACAAACCAACCGAATAAAATTTATGATCTTTAATAACAAAGGTGTCTAGGTGGTAATTAATGTAGATTGAATAATTAAGGAGATGAACTCCAACACAGTTAGTGAAGTATAACGTATTATACTTTGGAATGGTGATGAATGGTTTGAAAAACCGGCAAGTTGAAGAATAAGACACTTATGCAGCATATAGGAATCTTTATTCCTGAATAAAGATTCCTATATGCTGCATAACTGTCTTATTCTTCATACTTTGGAATACTTACTCTTAAGTATATATATATGGTACAATGAGCACATGAATATATTGTACCGCCAGGTATGTTGCTGTAAGATTTACTCACTAATACAAGAGTAATAGTAAGTGCTTAGTGTGTGTTCAGTAATATTAGATATGAACTCAGTAAGACTCGACTTAGAATGTGACTGACAACACAAAAAGTCCCTAAATAATCTAACTTCTGGACCATCGAAGCAATCAGATGTCTTGCTTGAACAATGTCGACCCATGTGGTGTTGGCGGTAGAGGTTGTGGTGGTGGTTGTGGTGTTGGTGGTGATGGTGGAGGATGTGTTGGTGGTTCTAGGGGTGGTGGTGGAGGACGTGTTGGTGGTAGTAGGGGTGGTGGTGGAAGATGTCTTGGAGGACGTCGAGTCCTGGAAGACTGTAGCATGGACTAAGTAGAGTCCTGGAAGACTGTAACAAGGACTAAGAGTCCTGGAAGACTGTAACAAGGACTAAGTAGAGTCCTGGAAGACTATAGCAAGGACTGTAGAGTCCTGGAAGACTGTAGCAAGGACTGTAGAGTCCTGGAAGACTATAGCAAGGACTGTAGAGTCCTGGAAGACTGTAGCAAGGACTGTAGAGTCCTGGAAGACTATAGCAAGGACTGTAGAGTCCTGGAAGACTATAGCAAGGACTGTAGAGTCCTGGAAGACTGTAGCAAGGACTAAGTAGAGTCCTGGAAGACTGTAACAAGGACTAAGTAGAGTCCTGGAAGACTGTAGCAAGGACTAAGTAGAGTCCTGGAAGACTGTAGCAAGGACTAAGTAGAGTCCTGGAAGACTGTAGCAAGGACTAAGTAGAGACCTGGAAGACTGTAGCAAGGACTAAGTAGAGTCCTGGAAGACTGTAGCATGGACTAAGTAGAGTCCTGGAAGACTGTAACAAGGACTAAGTAGAGTCCTGGAAGACTGTAGCAAGGACTAAGTAGAGTCCTGGAAGACTGTAGCAAGGAATAAGAGTCCCGGAAAACTGTAGCAAGGACTAAGTAGAGTTCTGGAAGACTGTAACAAGGACTAAGTAGAGTCCTGGAAGACTGTAGCAAGGACTAAGTAGAGTCCTGGAAGACTGTAGCAAGGACTAAGTAGAGTCCTGGAAGACTGTAACAAGGACTAAGTAGAGTCCTGGAAGACTGTAACAAGGACTAAGTAGAGTCCTGGAAGACTGTAACAAGGACTAAGTAGAGTCTTGGAAGACTGTAGCAAGGACTAAGTAGAGTCCTGGAAGACTGTAACAAGGACTAAGTAGAGTCCTGGAAGACTGTAGCATGGACTAAGTAGAGTCCTGGAAGACTGTAGCATGGACTAAATAGAGTCCTGGAAGACTGTAACAAGGACTAAGTAGAGTCCTGGAAGACTGTAGCATGGACTAAGAGTCCTGGAAGACTGTAGCATGGACTAAGTAGAGTCCTGGAAGACTGTAACAAGGACTAAGAGTCCTGGAAGACTGTAACAAGGACTAAGTAGAGTCCTGGAAGACTGTAGCATGGACTAAGTAGAGTCCTGGAAGACTGTAACAAGGACTAAGTAGAGTCCTGGAAGACTGTAACAAGGACTAAGTAGAGTCCTGGAAGACTGTAGCAAGGACTAAGTAGAGTCCTGGAAGACTGTAGCATGGACTAAGTAGAGTCCTGGAAGACTGTAACAAGGACTAAGTAGAGTCCTGGAAGACTGTAGCATGGACTAAGTAGAGTCCTGGAAGACTGTAGCAAGGACTAAGTAGAGTCCTGGAAGACTGTAGCAAGGACTAAGTAGAGTCCTGGAAGACTGTAACAAGGACTAAGTAGAGTCCTGGAAGACTGTAGCATGGACTAAGAGTCCTTGAAGACTGTAGCAAGGACTAAGTAGAGTCCTGGAAGACTGTAACAAGGACTAAGTAGAGTCCTGGAAGACTGTAACAAGGACTAAGTAGAGTCCTGGAAGACTGTAACAAGGACTAAGTAGAGTCCTGGAAGACTGTAACAAGGACTAAGTAGAGTCCTGGAAGACTGTAGCATGGACTAAGTAGAGTCCTGGAAGACTGTAGCATGGACTAAGTAGAGTCCTGGAAGACTGTAGCAAGGACTAAGAGTCCTGGAAGACTGTAGCAAGGACTAAGTAGAGTCCTGGAAGACTGTAACAAGGACTAAGTAGAGTCCTGGAAGACTGTAACAAGGACTAAGTAGAGTCCTGGAAGACTGTAACAAGGACTAAGTAGAGTCCTGGATGACTGTAACAAGGACTAAGTAGAGTCCTGGAAGACTGTAACAAGGACTAAGTAGAGTCCTGGAAGACTGTAACAAGGACTAAGTAGAGTCCTGGAAGACTGTAACAAGGAGTGTAGCAAGGACTGTAAATGTAGTGAGAGCCCTGGAAGACTATAGCAAGGACTGTAGCAAGGACTGTAAATGTAGTGAGAGTCCTGGAAGACTATAGCAAGGACTGTAGCAAGGACTGTAAATGTAGTGAGAGTCCTGGAAGACTATAGCAAGGACTGTAGCAAGGACTGTAAATGTAGTGAGTCCTGGAAGTTTATAGCAAGGAGTGTATTGTGAACACAGTGTAGTCTTGTGGCCTACACACCTAAGTCAGGCAACAACCAAGGTAGGATGAACAAAAAGGCAGCAGAGAGTAAATACTTAATATTCCTTCACTGAATATGAGCACAAGTATATGTACAATGTACATAAACTGTGTAGAAATAGTAAGCTGCAAACATGAGACACAGTGAGATCTGAGAGTGACCAGACTTGAGGTAAGTCTGCCATTGTTGATCCACGAGTCTCTGACATCGTTTCACAACTATGGCGTGCTTCTTTGTGATTGGTTGGGTTGAAGCAGGCAGTGTTAGTATAACAGCTGGGCCCTAACTGTGATGCCCTTAAACATCTGGTTCGCTAATCAGGAGGGCATACCTGTACGGGTGTGTGACATACGTCGAAATATAACGTACTCTAGCATGCCACACCCCCACCCCAAATGACTCTAATATTAAACTAGGACTAGGCATCCCTCAATGGGTAGTGTGCCACCATGCCAGAAATTACTAATGGAATTGTTTCCTCTCGACCATCCAGCTCAATAGGTAGTGTTCAACCCAAAGGGTACTTTAGTCAAGCACTACCCTTAGACTAAGCCGACAGTAGGGCTAGCGTAGGGTCAAGACATTGGGAATGCGAGCAAGGTGTTCACAATGAGGTCATTACTAATAGAAACATTACAAATGTAAGGATAAAAAAAGAGCTTACCATCCATATTTGCCATAAATTACATACGACATACAGTACTAACAAATCAAGCCCTGGAGAGGGTGTCTGTAATATCTTTATGGGCAAGGTGACTACCGGAGATACTGCTGTAGATGCAATGCTCAGTGCATGAGATGGGTGTTCTTATTCTGCCTGGGGCTGAGGTAGGTCAGAGGATTATGGTCACTGAAGACGGTCACCCTATGGGGAATACTTGACAAGAAAATGTCAAAATGTTCTAGCGCAAGTACCATGGCCAGGGCCTCCGTTTCAGTGGTGGATTAAGCCCACTGATAGGCCTGGTATTTGGCTGAATAATCATCCATGGGCTGCAGACTTCATTCACCAGATGCTTGTGGTAACACTGCCCCCACTCCAGACTCACAGGCGTCAACCTGTAGAATAATTGGCTTTGAAAATCCTGGGGACAGTAGTATGGGAGCATTGCATACGAGACACTAGACACTATTAAAAGGTTCTTAACTAGACCATATATGCTTAATTTTGGGACTGGTAAGAGAATTTAGGGGTGCTACCACATCTGCAAAATTTCAGCAGAACTTACTATAAAATCCTTACATTCCCATAAATCATGGGAAACAGGATAATTTTGAATGGCCAAGACTATGGCAAATTTAGGTGCCTCTTTACCACTATCTTCTTCGTGGCCTCTTAAAGAGGTATTTAAGACTGGACACATGTTGATCCCATGTATCAGAAACAACTATATCGTCCAGGTAAGCTGCCATGCATTCAAGTCCTTTAATAGCTTGATGGATCAATTTTCATAATGAGGAAGGTACCCATACCACGGGTGGGGATAGAACCCGCGGTAATAGTCGAGTCTTAGAACTCCAGACCGTCGCGTTAGCCACTGGACCAGCTAGTCATGTTAACGGCTTTGAGGGGACTTGAGCTAGAGTTCGTCACGGCCATGCTAGCTGGAGATTCGTCTGTAAAAACTTGCATTTGTGGTCACAGTGGTGCCTGTGCTAACCTTCCTATGGTGTAGAAATATACCTAGTTGGACGAATCTTATTGTGGCTAGCTGGTCTAGTGGTTAACGCGACGGTCTGGAGTTTTGAGACTCTCTGACCGCGGATTCTAGCCCCACCCGTGGTATGGTGTGTTTGCAATCGTGTCATTACGATTTCATGAGTCACGTAGCATCATAGTTTTTAACGTTTGGTGAGACCTTTCCTAAGCGCCTTGGTACTGAGAATGATAGGCTGTGGAGCGTTTTTCTTAATTCCTAGCCTAGTTAAAGCCCCTCTGAATGTTTGTGTTGTGAAATTAGTGCCATGGTTACTCTGAATAGATCGTGGAATGCCAATTGGGAAATAAACTTAACGAGGGCTCAGGATACCTTGTAATTTTATCCATAACGATAAATTTATATTGGTTACTTGGCCTTAGATAAAAGTCCCACACAGTCGATGATTAGGTCTGTAAATGGTTCTCCATCAGCGGGTATGGGACGAAGTATCCGGGTTCACCCACTTGCTGATACGACAAGATCAGATGTAATTCCACACCTCTCGTCTAATACCTGACCAATAAAAATGCTGCAATATCCTATAAAGGGTTTTAGTGACACCCAAACGTCCTAAAGATAAACTGCAGCTGCTTTCAGGACGTGAGGTCTAAAAACGGTTATAACTGACTTAAGTTTTTTAAAGGGGTGGACCAGTAAGCCAGCGAGAGGCCTCGGTCAGATGACCAAAAGCTCAAATGGCGGGTCATCATCTGATTAAGACCTGCATCAGGAAACACTTGTCCTGTTTCCTGACGAACCTAACCTAACCTGACCTGAGGTCTGAATTTCTTTGGTACTACAAGTCTGTTTCGTTTTACGACTCCCCTAACCTCCTTGCTAGTAGCTGGACAAAATAATAGGTCATGATAAATGTAGCCCAGTGACTAGAGTTGTATTCAACCACGGCAGCTTAAAGAGCAGAAGCCAGAGGGGGGTCCATTTGCTGCTCTTCTCGAAAGGTCAGTCTCTCGGCCATGGAAACACGAGCATCTGGCAATCCTGTGATTCTGGAATAGTTAGGACTGATCACTGACTTTTCAACTAGATTTTTGAGGCCCCGGCCAATTTTCGTCGTAAATAAATTATCTAGCCCTCGATGTCCTCCAGGGTAAGGTGAACATTTTCTTCAGATTTGCTTTTGGCCGTTGCCCGAGTTACGACCAACATTAGAAGAGTCTTCTGTGGTTATGATCGACTCGGGACAGCATCTAGAATGTAGAACATTGTTGCCGAGCAACGATACAGCATCTTTCATGGGGACCCTTCAGACACACCTACAGTTAATTACGCAGTGTAATACTGACTTGTAATGAAAATATTTTGCAGTGCAACAGAAAACACAGTTTCCCATAAGATTTTAACACTAAGGCATTAAAAGATGTCTCCTCAGAAATTGGATGTGCTCTTGTTAGAGGGAGCAATAAGACCCGGTATTCCTGAATGTGGATACTTAAATGGGACATAGATTTAACTATAAAAAGGTGCCATGCAGGCATCTATTTTCCGCTGTTTGCTTTATCAATAAGCATAGTTATTTTTCCCAGTTGTGGTGTGGACTTACCATTAGCAGCACCTTAACTTAATTTGGGGCACGTGACCTTGATGTAGCCAGGCTTACGGCAGTAGTAACAGGTTAAGGGTTCGGGAATCTTGTCTCGTGCTCCATGATGATTTTGAGGCAGACGTCGGTTTTCAACTCCAGCTTTCATCTTCAGACAAAATTCAAAGGTCCGTCGACGACTATATCCGTCCATACCAGGCTGCTGGGAGGAAAAGTTAAGAGACCGCTAGGACAAGGAGCGGTTGACCTCAGATATTTCAGCAAGTCTAGCTGTCTCCATAGCAGTTGCCACTGAATAGTCTTCTGAGAACACCCGAACCTCTGGTCCACGTGAGTCAAGATTGTTATTGAGAACCATTTGCACTAGCTCACTAAAATTCCAGACACCAGTGGACTTGTACCTGTAGAAAGAGTCCTGGAAAACTGTAGCAATGACTGTAACTGTAGTGAAAGTTCTGGAAGACTGTAGCAAGAATGTGAGAAGGACTGTTAGTTTAGGGAGGGGGCTGGAAGACTGTAGCAAGGACTGTAGAGTGCTGGAAGATTGTAGCAAGGACTATAGAGTGTTGGAAGACTGTAGCAAGGACTGTAGAGTGCTGGAAGATTGTAACAAGGACTGTAGAGTGCTGGAAGATTGTAGCAAGGACTATAGAGTGTTGGAAGACTGTAGCAAGGACTGTAGAGTGCTGGAAGATTGTAGCAAGGACTGTAGAGTGCTGGAAGATTGTAGCAAGGACTGTAGAGTGCTGGAAGATTGTAGCAAGGACTGTAGCGTGCTGGAAGACTGTAGTGTGCTGGAAGATTGCAGCAAGGACTATAGAATGTTGGAAGATTGTAGCAAGGAATGTAGAGTGCTGGAAGATTGTACCAAGGACTGTAGAGTACTGGAAGATTGTAGCAAGGATTATAGAGTGCTGGAAGATTGTAGCAAGGACTGTAGAGTGCTGGAAGACTGTAGCAAGGACTGTAGCGTGCTGGAAGACTGTAGCAAGGACTGTAGCGTGCTGGAAGACTGTAGCAAGGACTGTAGCGTGCTGGAAGACTGTAGCAAGGACTGTAGAGTGCTGGAAGACTGTAGCAAGGACTATTAGTGTCCAGTCCTTCAGTCAGTAGAGTTCTCTTGTTGACTTTACTTTCACTTCTCTGTAGAATAAATTAACGTAATGATAATTACCTTTTTGAGGATGTAAATAATTGATTAGCTAAGAGTAAATAATTACTGATGTGAAGGTGACTCTTGGCTGACTGTTGTTGTTGTTGCTGTTGACTGTTGTTGTTGTTGCTGTTGTTGTTGACTGTTGTTGTTGTTGCTGTTGTTGTTGACTGTTGTTGTTGCTGACTCTTGTTGTTGCTGACTCTTGTTGTTGACTGTTGTTGTTGCTGACTCTTGTTGTTGACTGTTGTTGTTGCTGACTCTTGTTGTTGACTGTTGTTGTTGCTGACTCTTGTTGTTGACTGTTGTTGTTGCTGACTCTTGTTGTTGACTATTGTTGTTGCTGACTTGTTGTTGCTGACTCTTGTTGCTGACTCGTTGTTGTTGTTGTTGACTGTTGTTGTTGCTGACTCTTGTTGTTGTTGACTGTTGTTGTTGCTGACTCTTGTTGTTGTTGTTGTTGTTGACTGTTGTTGTTGTTGACTGTTGTTGTTGTTGACTGTTGTTGTTGTTGACTGTTGTTGTTGTTGACTGTTGTTGTTGTTGACTGTTGTTGTTGTTGACTGTTGTTGTTGTTGACTGTTGTTGTTGTTGACTGTTGTTGTTGACTGTTGTTGCTGACTCTTGTTGTTGTTGTTGACTGCTGTTGTTGTTGACTGTTGTTGTTGCTGACTCTTGTTGTTGTTGACTTGTTGTTGCTGACTCTTGTTGTTGTTGACTGTTGTTGTTGCTGACTCTTGTTGTTGTTGACTGTTGTTGTTGCTGACTCTTGTTGTTGTTGACTGTTGTTGTTGCTGGCTGACTGTTATTGTTGCTGACTGTTGTTGTTGCTGACTGTTGTTGTTGCTGGCTGACTGTTGTTGTTGACTGTTGTTGTTGCTGTTGTTGCTGACTGTTGTTGTTGCTGCTGTTGTTGCTGACTGTTGTTGTTGCTGACTGTTGTTGTTGCTGCTGTTGTCGCTGACTGTTGTTGTTGTTGCTGACTGTTGTTGTTGTTGTTGCTGACTGTTGTTGTTGACTGCTGAATGTTGTTGCTGCTGTTGTTGTTGCTGACTGCTGCTGTTGTTGCTGACTGTTGTTGTTGCTGACTGCTGTTGTTGCTGACTGCTGTTGTTGTTGCTGACTGCTGCTGTTGTTGCTGCAGTTGTTGCTAACTGTTGTTGTTGTTGCTGACTGTTGTTGCTGACTGCTGCTGCTGTTGTTGCTGACTGCTGCTGTTGTTGCTGGCTGACTGTTGTTGTTGTTTACTGTTATTGTTGCTGACTGTTATTGTTGCTGACTGTTGTTGTTGTTGCTGACTGTTGTTGTTGACTGTTGTTCTTGTTGACTGTTGTTGCTGGCTGACTTGTTATTGTTGCTGACTGTTGTTGTTGCTGCTTTTGTTGCTGACTTGTTGTTGTTGCTAACTGTTGTTGCTGGCTGCTATTGCTGCTGCTGTTGTTGCTGACTGTTGTTGTTGTTGCTGACTCTTGTTGACTGTTGTTGCTGACTGCTGCTGTTGTTGCTGACTTGTTGTTGTTGCTGACTGTTGTTATTGTTGCTGACTATTGTTGTTGCTGACTGCTGTTGCTGACTGCTGCTGCTGTTGCTGACTGCTGCTGTTGTTGTTGCTGACTGCTGCTGTTGTTGTTGCTGACTGTTGTTGTTGCCGACTGCTGCTGTTGTTGCTGACTGCTGCTGCTGTTGTTGCTGACTGCTGCTGCTGTTGTTGCTGACTGCTGCTGTTGTTGTTGCTGACTGCTGTTGTTGTTGCTGACTGTTGCTGCTGTTGTTGCTTACTGCTGCTGTTGTTGTTGCTGACTGCTGCTGCTGTTGTTGCTGACTGCTGCTGCTGTTGTTGCTGACTGCTGCTGTTGTTGCTGACTGCTGCTGTTGTTGCTGACTGCTGCTGTTGTTGCTGACTGCTGCTGCTGTTGTTGCTGACTGCTGCTGCTGTTGTTGCTGACTGCTACTGTTGTTGCTGACTGCTGCTGCTGTTGTTGTTGCTGACTGCTGCTGTTGTTGCTGACTGCTGCTGCTGTTGTTGCTCACTGCTGCTGTTGTTGTTGCTGACTGCTGCTGCTGTTGTTGCTGACTGCTGTTTTTATTGCTGACTGCTGTTGTTATCGCTGACTGCTGCTCTTGTTGCTGACTGCTGCTGCTCTTGTTGCTGACTGCTGCTGCTGTTGTTGCTGACTGCTGCTGTTGTTATTGCTGACTGCTGCTGTTGTTGCTGACTGCTGCTGTTGTTATTGCTGACTGCTGCTGTTGTTATTGCTGACTGCTGCTGTTGTTGCTGACTGCTGCTGTTGTTGCTGACTGCTGCTGCTGTTGTTGCTGACTGCTGCTGCTGTTGTTGCTGACTGCTGCTGCTGTTGTTGCTGACTGCTGCTGCTGTTGTTGCTGACTGCTGCTGCTGTTGTTGCTGACTGCTGCTGCTGTTGTTGCTGACTGCTGCTGCTGTTGTTGCTGACTGCTGCTGCTGTTGTTGCTGACTGCTGCTGCTGTTCTTGCTGACTGCTGTTGTTATTGCTGACTGCTGTTGTTATTGCTGACTGCTGCTGCTGTTGCTGACTGCTGCTGTTGTTACTGACTGTTGTTGCTGACTGTTTGTTCTTTCTGCTGCTGTTGTTGCTGATTGCTGCTGCTGTTGTTGACTGCTGCTGTTGTTATTGCTGACTGCTGCTGTTGTTGCTGACTGTTGTTGTTCATTCTGACTGCTGCTGTTGTTGCTGACTGTTGCTGTTGTTGCTGACTGCTGCTGTTACTGACTGCTGCTGTTTTTGCTGACTGTTGCTGTTGTTACTGACTGCTGGTGTTGTTGCTGACTGCTGCTGTTGTTACTGCTGCTGTTGCTGACTGCTGCTCTTGTTGCTGTTGTTGCTGACTGCTGCTGCTGTTGTTGCTGACTGCTGCTGTTGTTACTGACTGTTGCTGTTCTTGCTGACTGCTGCTGCTGTTGTTGCTGACTGCTGCTGTTGTTGCTGCTGACTGCTGCTGTTGTTGCTGACTGCTGCTGCTGTTGTTGCTGACTGCTGTTGCTGTTGGTACTGACTGCTGCTGCTGTTGTTGCTGACAGTTGCTGTTGTTGCTGACTGCTGCTGTTACTATTGCTGCTGCTGTTGTTGCTGACTGCTGCTGTTATTGTTGCTGACTGCTGCTGTTGTTGTTGTTGCTGATTGCTGCTGCTGTTGTTGTCGCTGACTGCTGCTGTTGCTGATTGCTGCTGCTGTTGTCGCTGACTGCTGCTGTTGCTGACTGCTGCTGCTGCTGTTGCTGACTGCTGCTGCTGCTGACTGCTGCTGTTGTTGCTGACCGCTGCTGTTGTTGTTGCTAACTGCTGCTGTTGTTGTTGCTGACTGCTGCTGTTGTTGCTGACTGCTGCTGTTGTTGCTGACTGTTGCTGCTGTTGTTGACTGCTGCTTTTGTTATTGCTGACTGCTGCTGTTGTTGCTGACTGCTGCTGTTGTTGCTGACTGTTGCTGTTGTTTCTGACTGCTGCTGTTCTTGCTGACTGTTGCTGTTGTTACTGACTGCTGCTGTTGTTGCTGACTGCTGTTCTTGTTGCTGACTGTTGCTGTTGTTGCTGAATGCTGCTGCTGTTGTTGCTGACTGCTGCTGTTACTGACTGTTGTTGTTGCTGACTGCTGCTGCTGTTGTTGCTGACTGCTGCTGTTACTGACTGTTGTTGTTGCTGACTGCTGCTGCTGTTGTTGCTGACTGCTGCTGTTGTTGCTGACTGCTGCTGCTGTTGTTGCTGACTGCTGCTGCTGTTGCTGACTGTTGCTGTTGTTGCTGACTGCTGCTGTTGTTGCTGACTGTTGCTCTTGTTGCTTGCTGCTGTTGTTGCTGATTGCTGCTGCTGTTATTGTTGCTGACTGCTGCTGTTATTGTTGCTGACTGCTGCTGTTATTGTTGCTGACTACTGCTGTTATTGTTGCTGACTGCTGTTGTTGTTGTTGTTGCTGATTGCTGCTGCTGTTGTTGCCGCTGACTGATGTTGTTGCTGACTGCTGCTGCTGTTGTTGCTGACTGCTGCTGCTGTTGTTGCTGACTGCTGCTGTTGCTGACTGCTGCTGTTGTTGTTGCTGACTGCTGCTGTTGTTGTTGCTGACTGCTGCTGCTGTTGTTGCTGACTGCTGCTGCTGTTGTTGCTGACTGCTGCTGTTGTTGCTGACTGCTGCTGCTGTTGTTGTTGCTTACTGCTGCTGCTGTTGTTGCTGACTACTGCTGTTGTTGTTGCTGACTGCTGCTGTTGTTGCTGACTGCTGCTGTTGTTGTTGCTGACTGCTGCTGTTGTTGTTGCTGACTGCTGCTGTTGTTGTTGCTGACTGCTGCTGTTGTTGTTGCTGACTGCTGCTGCTGTTGTTGCTGACTGCTGCTGCTGTTGTTTTTGCTGCTGCTGTTGTTGCTGACTGCTGCTGCTGTTGTTGCTGACTGTTGCTGTTGTTGCTGACTGCTGCTGCTGTTCTTGCTGACTGCTGTTGTTATTGCTGACTGCTGTTGTTATTGCTGACTGCTGCTGCTGTTGCTGACTGCTGCTGTTGTTACTGACTGTTGTTGCTGTTTCTGTTCTTTCTGCTGCTGTTGTTGCTGACTGCTGCTGCTGTTGTTGACTGCTGCTGTTGTTATTGCTGACTGCTGCTGTTGTTGCTGACTGTTGTTGTTCATTCTGACTGCTGCTGTTGTTGCTGACTGTTGCTGTTGTTGCTGACTGCTGTTGTTACTGACTGCTGCTGTTTTTGCTGACTGTTGCTGTTGTTACTGACTGCTGGTGTTGTTGCTGACTGCTGCTGTTGTTACTGACTGCTGCTGTTGCTGACTGCTGCTCTTGTTGCTGACTGTTGCTGTTGTTGCTGATTGCTGCTGCTGTTGTTGCTGACTGCTGCTGTTGTTACTGACTGTTGCTGTTCTTGCTGACTGCTGCTGCTGTTGTTGCTGACTGCTGCTGTTGTTGCTGCTGACTGCTGCTGTTGTTGCTGACTGCTGCTGCTGTTGTTGCTGACTGCTGCTGCTGTTGGTACTGACTGCTGCTGCTGTTGTTGCTGACAGTTGCTGTTGTTGCTGACTGCTGCTGTTGTTACTGTTGCTGATTGCTGCTGCTGTTGTTGCTGACTGCTGCTGTTATTGTTGCTGACTGCTGCTGTTGTTGTTGCTGCTGATTGCTGCTGCTGTTGTTGTCGCTGACTGCTGCTGTTGCTGATTGCTGCTGCTCTTGTCGCTGACTGCTGCTGTTGCTGACTGCTGCTGCTGCTGTTGCTGACTGCTGCTGCTGCTGTTGCTGTTGTTGCTGACCGCTGCTGTTGTTGTTGCTAACTGCTGCTGTTGTTGTTGCTGACTGCTGCTGTTGTTGCTGACTGCTGCTGTTGTTGCTGACTGTTGCTGTTGTTTCTGACTGCTGCTGTTCTTGCTGACTGTTGCTGTTGTTACTGACTGCTGCTGTTGTTGCTGACTGCTGTTCTTGTTGCTGACTGTTGCTGTTGTTGCTGACTGCTGCTGTTACTGACTGTTGTTGCTGACTGCTGCTGCTGTTGTTGCTGACTGCTGCTGTTGTTGCTGACTGCTGCTGCTGTTGTTGCTGACTGCTGCTGCTGTTGCTGACTGTTGCTGTTGTTGCTGACTGCTGCTGTTGTTGCTGACTGTTGCTGTTGTTGCTTACTGCTGTTGTTGCTGATTGCTGCTGCTGTTATTGTTGCTGACTGCTGCTGTTATTGTTGCTGACTGCTGCTGTTATTGTTGCTGACTGCTGCTGTTATTGTTGCTGACTGCTGTTGTTGTTGTTGTTGCTGATTGCTGCTGCTGTTGTTGCCGCTGACTGATGTTGTTGCTGACTGCTGCTGCTGTTGTTGCTGACTGCTGCTGCTGTTGTTGCTGACTGCTGCTATTGCTGACTGCTGCTGTTGTTGTTGCTGACTGCTGCTGTTGTTGTTGCTGACTGCTGCTGCTGTTGTTGCTGACTGCTGCTGCTGTTGTTGCTGACTGCTGCTGTTGTTGCTGACTGCTGCTGCTGTTGTTGTTGCTTACTGCTGCTGCTGTTGTTGCTGACTGCTGCTGTTGTTGTTGCTGACTGCTGCTGTTGTTGTTGCTGACTGCTGCTGCTGTTGTTGCTGACTGCTGCTGTTGTTGTTGACTGCTGCTGTTGTTGTTGCTGACTGCTGCTGTTGTTGTTGCTGACTGCTGCTGATGTTGTTGCTGACTGCTGCTGCTGTTGTTTTTGCTGCTGCTGTTGTTGCTGACTGCTGCTGCTGTTGTTGCTGACTGTTGCTGTTGTTGCTGACTGCTGCTGCTGTTGTTGCTGACTGCTGCTGCTGTTGTTGCTGACTGCTGCTACTGTTGTTGCTGACTGCTGTTGTTGTTACTGACTACTGTTGTTGTTGTTGCTGACTGCTGCTGCTGTTGTTGCTGACTGCTGCTGCTGTTGTTGTTGCTGACTGCTGCTGTTGTTGCTGACTGCTGCTGCTGTTGTTGCTTACTGCTGCTGCTGTTGTTGCTGACTGCTGCTGTTGTTGTTGCTGACTGCTGCTGTTGTTGTTGCTGACTGCTGCTGTTGTTGTTGCTGACTGCTGCTGTTGTTGTTGCTGACTGCTGCTGCTGTTGTTGCTGACTGCTGCTGCTGTTGTTTTTGACTGCTGCTGCTGTTGTTTTTGACTGCTGCTGCTGTTGTTTTTGACTGCTGCTGCTGTTGTTGCTGACTGCTGCTGCTGTTGTTGCTGACTGCTGCTGCTGTTGTTGCTGACTGCTGTTGTTGTTGCTGACTGCTACTGCTGCTGTTGTTGCTGACTGCTGCTGTTGTTGCTGACTGCTGTTGTTGTTGCTGACTACTGCTGTTGTTGCTGACTGCTGCTGTTGTTGCTGACTACTGCTGCTGTTGTTGCTGACTGCTGCTGCTGTTGTTGCTGACTGCTGCTGCTGTTGTTGCTGACTGCTGCTGTTGTTGCTGACTGCTGCTGTTGCTGACTACTGCTGCTGTTGCTGACTACTGCTGCTGTTGCTGACTACTGCTGTTGCTGACTGCTGCTGTTGTTGCTGACTGTTGTTACTGCTGCTGCTTCTACTTCATTTGTTGCTGATTGCTGTTTTTGTTGTTGCAGAATGCTGTTGTGTTACTGTTGCTGTTGTTTACCTGGAGAGAGTTCCGGGGGTCAACGCCCCCGCGGCCCGGTCTGTTCCTGCTGCTGCTACGTCTGTTGCTGTTGTTGCTAACTGCTGTTGTTACTGCTGCTACTACTAGTTGTTGCTGACTGCTGCTGTTGAATGCTATTTTAGTTGCTGTTGCTGAGTGCTGTTTTTGCTGTTCCTGTTGCTGTTGTTGACTTGTTGACTGTTGCTGATTTCTGTTATTGCTGACTGCTTTTATTGCTGCTCCTTTTGATTCTGACTGCTGTTGCTGCTGCTGTTAATGCTGCTGTTGCTTCTGTTTATGCAGCTGCTCCTGCTGCTGCTGTTATTGCTGTTGCTGTTACTGCTGTTGTTGTTGCTGTTGCTACTACTGCTGTTCCTGATGCTGTGGCTATCCTTGCTGTTATTGTTGCTGCTGCTGTTGGTACTGCTGTTCCTTATACTGATATTGCTGTTGCAGCTGTTAATCTTGCTGTTGTTGCTACTGTTGCTGTTGCTTTTGCGGCTGATGCTGTTTCTGCTGGCAACTGTTGTTGCTGATGTTGCTGTTATTAAACACTATGCCTAGAGCAAACACAACAGTCTGGTTAGTCAGGTCACTTGCTGAGACAGTGAAGGACTTCCTAGGGCCCTGGTCTAAGACCATGCTCCGGGACCATTAGCACCCAGGACCACCAGTCTGTCTTGGAACGTCCGGATTTGCACGTATTCCACCCGTTCTAGAATGACCCTAACAGATTTCAACGGTAATGGTTAAGTTGGGCGCATTAAACGTAAACAGGAGAGTTACAACAACGGTTGATCAACAGGTAACGCTCTAGTTGATGGCCCTGCGTGCCATTGAACCATTACAACAGTGCCATGGTCACTATGTTAACAGTGGCACTCCACCTAATATACATCAACAAGGTAGCACTCTACCTAACATACATCAACATGGTAGCACTCTACCTAACATACATCAACATGGTAGCACTCTACCTAACATACATCAACAAGGTAGCACTCTACCTAACATACATCAACAAGGTAGCACTCTACCTAACATACATCAACATGGTAGCACTCTACCTAACATACATCAACATGGTAGCACTCTACCTAACATACATCAACATGGTAGCACTCTACCTAACATACATCAACATGCAACATACATCAACAAGGTAGCACTCTACCTAACATACATCAACATGGTAGCACTCTACCTAACATACATCAACATGGTAGCACTCTACCTAACATACATCAACATGGTAGCACTCTACCTAACATACATCAACAAGGTAGCACTCTACCTAACATACATCAACATGGTAGCACTCTACCTAACATACATCAACATGGTAGCACTCTACCTAACATACATCAACAAGGTAGCACTCTACCTAACATACATCAACAAGGTAGCACTCTACCTAACATACATCAACAAGGTAGCACTCTACCTAACATACATCAACAAGGTAGCACTCTACCTAACATACATCAACATGGTAGCACTCTACCTAACATACATCAACATGGTAGCACTCTACCTAACATACATCAACATGGTAGCACTCTACCTAACATACATCAACATGGTAGCACTCTACCTAACATACATCAACAAGGTAGCACTCTACCTAACATACATCAACAAGGTAGCACTCTACCTAACATACATCAACAAGGTAGCACTCTACCTAACATACATCAACATGGTAGCACTCTACCTAACATACATCAACAAGGTAGCACTCTACCTAACATACATCAACATGGTAGCACTCTACCTAACATACATCAACATGGTAGCACTCTACCTAACATACATCAACATGGTAGCACTCTACCTAACATACATCAACATGGTAGCACTCTACCTAACATACATCAACATGGTAGCACTCTACCTAACATACATCAACAAGGTAGCACTCTACCTAACATACATCAACAAGGTAGCACTCTACCTAACATACATCAACAAGGTAGCACTCTACCTAACATACATCAACATGGTAGCACTCTACCTAACATACATCAACAAGGTAGCACTCTACCTAACATACATCAACAAGGTAGCACTCTACCTAACATACATCAACATGGTAGCACTCTACCTAACATACATCAACAAGGTAGCACTCTACCTAACATACATCAACATGGTAGCACTCTACCTAACATACATCAACATGGTAGCACTCTACCTAACATACATCAACAAGGTAGCACTCTACCTAACATACATCAACATGGTAGCACTCTACCTAACATACATCAACAAGGTAGCACTCTACCTAACATACATCAACATGGTAGCACTCTACCTAACATACATCAACAAGGTAGCACTCTACCTAACATACATCAACAAGGTAGCACTCTACCTAACATACATCAACATGGTAGCACTCTACCTAACATACATCAACATGGTAGCACTCTACCTAACATACATCAACATGGTAGCACTCTACCTAACATACATCAACATGGTAGCACTCTACCTAACATACATCAACAAGGTAGCACTCTACCTAACATACATCAACATGGTAGCACTCTACCTAACATACATCAACATGGTAGCACTCTACCTAACATACATCAACATGGTAGCACTCTACCTAACATACATCAACATGGTAGCACTCTACCTAACATACATCAACATGGTAGCACTCTACCTAACATACATCAACATGGTAGCACTCTACCTAACATACATCAACAAGGTAGCACTCTACCTAACATACATCAACAAGGTAGCACTCTACCTAACATACATCAACAAGGTAGCACTCTACCTAACATACATCAACAAGGTAGCACTCTACCTAACATACATCAACATGGTAGCACTCTACCTAACATACATCAACAAGGTAGCACTCTACCTAACATACATCAAGGTAGCACTCTACCTAACATACATCAACAAGGTAGCACTCTACCTAACATACATCAACAAGGTAGCACTCTACCTAACATACATCAACAAGGTAGCACTCTACCTAACATACATCAACAAGGTAGCACTCTACCTAACATACATCAACAAGGTAGCACTCTACCTAACATACATCAACATGGTAGCACTCTACCTAACATACATCAACATGGTAGCACTCTACCTAACATACATCAACAAGGTAGCACTCTACCTAACATACATCAACATGGTAGCACTCTACCTAACATACATCAACAAGGTAGCACTCTACCTAACATACATCAACATTGTAGCACTCTACCTAACATACATCAACAAGGTAGCACTCTACCTAACATACATCAACAAGGTAGCACTCTACCTAACATACATCAACATGGTAGCACTCTACCTAACATACATCAACATTGTAGCACTCTACCTAACATACATCAACAAGGTAGCACTCTACCTAACATACATCAACATGGTAGCACTCTACCTAACATACATCAACAAGGTAGCACTCTACCTAACATACATCAACATGGTAGCACTCTACCTAACATACATCAACAAGGTAGCACTCTACCTAACATACATCAACATGGTAGCACTCTACCTAACATACATCAACAAGGTAGCACTCTACCTAACATACATCAACATCACTCTACCTAACATACATCAACAAGGTAGCACTCTACCTAACATACATCAACAAGGTAGCACTCTACCTAACATACATCAACAAGGTAGCACTCTACCTAACATACATCAACATGGTAGCACTCTACCTAACATACATCAACAACATACATCAACATGGTAGCACTCTACCTAACATACATCAACAAGGTAGCACTCTACCTAACATACGTCAACATGGTAGCACTCTACCTAACATCAACAAGTCTACCTAACATCAACGCACTCTACCTAACATACATCAACAACATACATCAGGTAGCACTCTACCTAACATCAGCATGGTAGCACTCTACCTAACATACATAAACAAGGTAGCACTCTACCTAACATACATCAACAAGGTAGCACTCTACCTAACATACTTCAACAAGGTAGCACTCTACCTAACATACATCAACATGGTAGCACTCTACCTAACATACATCAACAACATACATCAACAAGGTAGCACTCTACCTAACATACATCAACATGGTGGCACTCTACCTAACATACATCAACATGGTAGCACTCTACCTAACATACATCAACAAGGTAGCACTCTACCTAACATACATCAACATGGTAGCACTCTACCTAACATCAACAAGGTGGCACTCTACCTAACATCAACGAGGTAGCACTCTACCTAACATCAACAAGGTGGCACTCTACCTAACATACATCAGCAAGGTAGCACTCTACCTAACATCAGCATGGTAGCACTCTACCTAACATACATAAACAAGGTAGCACTCTACCTAACATACATCAACAAGGTAGCACTCTACCTAACATACATCAACAAGGTAGCACTCTACCTAACATACATCAACATGGTAGCACTCTACCTAACATCAACATCAACAAGCATACATCAACAAGGTAGCACTCTACCTAACATACATCAACAAGGTAGCACTCTACCTAACATACATCAACATGGTAGCACTCTACCTAACATACATCAACAAGGTAGCACTCTACCTAACATACATCAACAAGGTAGCACTCTACCTAACATACATCAACAAGGTACCACTCTACCTAACATACATCAACAAGGTAGCACTCTACCTAACATCAACAAGGTAGCACTCTACCTAACATACATCAACAAGGTAGCACTCTACCTAACATACCTCAACAAGGTAGCACTCTACCTAACATACATCAACAAGGTAGCACTCTACCTAACATACATCAACATGGTAGCACTCTACCTAACATCAACATGGTAGCACTCTACCTAACATACATCAAGGTAGCACTCTACCTAACATACATCAACAAGGTAGCACTCTACCTAACATACATCAACAAGGTAGCACTCTACCTAACATAGCACTCAAACATCAACATGGTAGCACTCTACCTAACATACATCAACAACATCAACATGGTAGCACTCTACCTAACATCAACATGGTAGCACTCTACCTAACATCAACATGGTAGCACTCTACCTAACATCAACATGGTAGCACTCTACCTAACATACATCAACAAGGTAGCACTCTACCTAACATACATCAACAAGGTAGCACTCTACCTAACATACATCAACAAGGTAGCACTCTACCTAACATACATCAACAAGGTAGCACTCTACCTAACATACATCAACATGGTAGCACTCTACCTAACATACATCAACAAGGTAGCACTCTACCTAACATACATCAACAAGGTAGCACTCTACCTAACATACATCAACAAGGTAGCACTCTACCTAACATAAATCAACATGGTAGCACTCTACCTAACATACATCAACATGGTAGCACTCTACCTAACATACATCAACATGGTAGCACTCTACCTAACATCAACATGGTAGCACTCTACCTAACATCAACATGGTAGCACTCTACCTAACATACATCAACATGGTAGCACTCTACCTAACATACATCAACATGGTAGCACTCTACCTAACATACATCAACAAGGTAGCACTCTACCTAACATATATCAACAAGGTAGCACTCTACCTAACATACATCAACATGGTAGCACTCTACCTAACATACATCAACATGGTAGCACTCTACCTAACATACATCAACATGGTAGCACTCTACCTAACATACATCAACAAGGTAGCACTCTACCTAACATACATCAACAAGGTAGCACTCTACCTAACATACATCAACATGGTAGCACTCTACCTAACATACATCAACATGGTAGCACTCTACCTAACATACATCAACATGGTAGCACTCTACCTAACATACATCAACATGGTAGCACTCTACCTAACATACATCAACATGGTAGCACTCTACCTAACATACATCAACATGGTAGCACTCTACCTAACATCAACAAGGTAGTACTCTACCTAACATACATCAACATGGTAGCACTCTACCTAACATACATCAACAAGGTAGCACTCTACCTAACATACATCAACATGGTAGCACTCTACCTAACATACATCAACTAGGTAGCACTCTACCTAACATACATCAACAAGGTAGCACTCTACCTAACATACATCAACAAGGTAGCACTCTACCTAACATACATCAACATGGTAGCACTCTACCTAACATACATCAACAAGGTAGCACTCTACCTAACATACATCAACATGGTAGCACTCTACCTAACATCAACATGGTGGCACTCTACCTAACATACATCAACAAGGTAGCACTCTACCTAACATACATCAACATGGTAGCACTCTACCTAACATCAACATGGTGGCACTCTACCTAACATACATCAACAAGGTAGCACTCTACCTAACATACATCAACAAGGTAGCACTCTACCTAACATATATCAACGTGGTAGCACTCTACCTAACATACATCAACATGGTAGCACTCTACCTAACATATATCAACATGGTAGCACTCTACCTAACATACATCAACAAGGTAGCACTCTACCTAACATACATCAACATGGTAGCACTCTACCTAACATCAACATGGTGGCACTCTACCTAACATACATCAACAAGATAGCACTCTACCTAACATACATCAACAAGGTAGCACTCTACCTAACATATATCAACGTGGTAGCACTCTACCTAACATACATCAACATGGTAGCACTCTACCTAACATATATCAACATGGTAGCACTCTACCTAACATACATCAACAAGGTAGCACTCTACCTAACATACATCAACATGGTAGCACTCTACCTAACATACATCAACAAGGTAGCACTCTACCTAACATACATCAACAAGGTAGCACTCTACCTAACATACATAAACAAGGTAGCACTCTACCTAACATACATCAACAAGGTAGCACTCTACCTAACATACATCAACATGGTAGCATTCTACCTAACATATATCAACAAGGTAGCACTCTACCTAACATACATCAACATGGTAGCACTCTACCTAACATACATCAACATGGTAGCACTCTACCTAACATACATCAACATGGTAGCACTCTACCTAACATACATCAACAAGGTAGCACTCTACCTAACATACATCAACAAGGTAGCACTCTACCTAACATACATCAACAAGGTAGCACTCTGCCTAACATACATCAACAAGGTAGCACTCTACCTAACATACATCAACAAGGTAGCACTCTACCTAACATACATCAACAAGGTAGCACTGTACCTAACATACATCAACATGGTAGCACTCTACCTAACATACATCAACAAGGTAGCACTCTACCTAACATACATGAACATGGTAGCACTCTACCTAACATACATCAACAAGGTAGCACTCTACCTAACATACATCAACAAGGTAGCACTCTACCTAACATACATCAACATGGTAGCACTCTACCTAACATACATCAACAAGGTAGCACTCTACCTAACATACATCAACAAGGTAGCACTCTACCTAACATACATCAACATGGTAGCACTCTACCTAACATACATCAACAAGGTAGCACTCTACCTAACATACATCAACATGGTAGCACTCTACCTAACATACATCAACAAGGTAGCACTCTACCTAACATACATCAACATGGTAGCACTCTACCTAACATACATCAACAAGGTAGCACTCTACCTAACATACATCAACAAGGTAGCACTCTACCTAACATACATCAACATGGTAGCACTCTACCTAACATACATCAACATGGTAGCACTCTACCTAACATACATCAACAAGGTAGCACTCTACCTAACATACATCAACATGGTAGCACTCTACCTAACATACATCAACATGGTAGCACTCTTAAAGCGGTCCAGTGCCAGTGTGTGTGCTGGTGGGCGGGTGATGACGTGGCACTGTGCCTCCAGTGACGTCCATGGCACTGACGTCATGGCACTGACGTCATGGCACTGACGTCATGGCACTGCCTCTGTGCTTAATTTGTGTCCAGCGATGTTCTATACTGCCTATACTGTAATGCTGCTGTAGGCTTACTGAACACTGCATTAGACCTCAGCAACACTGCAGTAGGCCCACTGAACACTGCATTAGGTCTAACACTGCAGTAGGCCCACTAAACATTGCAGTAGACCTGCTGATGAGCACTGCTTTAGTACTATTTAGGAACACTGCAGTAGGCTTGCGGAGTAACTTTGCAGTAGGTCTACGGAGTAACACTGCAGTAGGCCTGAGTAACTGCAGTAGGTCTACTAGCACTGCAATAGGCCTATTGCTACAGTCTTCCACTGCTCTACTTGCAGCCCTTATTACAGTCTTCCAGGACTCTACAGTCCTTGCTACAGTCTTCCAGAACTACTTACAGTCCTTGCTACAGTCTTCCAGAACTACTTACAGTCCTTGCTACAGTCTTCCAGAACTACTTACAGTCCTTGCTACAGTCTTCCAGAACTACCTACAGTCCTTGCTACAGTCTTCCAGAACTACTTACAGTCCTTGCTACAGTCTTCCAGAACTACTTACAGTCCTTGCTACAGTCTTCCAGAACTACTTACAGTCCTTGTTACAGTCTTCCAGAACTACTTACAGTCCTTGCTACAGTCTTCCAGAACTACTTACAGTCCTTGCTACAGTCTTCCAGAACTACTTACAGTCCTTGCTACAGTCTTCCAGAACTACTTACAGTCCTTGCTACAGTCTTCCAGAACTACTTACAGTCCTTGCTACAGTCTTCCAGAACTACCTACAGTCCTTGTTACAGTCTTCCAGAACTACTTACAGTCCTTGCTACAGTCTTCCAGAACTACTTACAGTCCTTGCTACAGTCTTCCAGAACTACTTACAGTCCTTGCTACAGTCTTCCAGAACTACTTACAGTCCTTGCTACAGTCTTCCAGAACTACTTACAGTCCTTGCTACAGTCTTCCAGAACTACTTACAGTCCTTGCTACAGTCTTCCAGGATTACTTACCGTTCTTGCCACAGTCTTCCAGGACTCTACAGTTCTTGCTACTGTCTTCCAGGACTTGACAGGCCTTGCTATGGTCTTCAGGACTCTATAATCTTCCAGGACTCTACGGTCCTTGCTATAGTCTTCCAGGAATCTTCAGTCCTTGCTACAGCCTTCCAGAGCTCTACAGCTCTTGCTACAATCTTCCAGGAATCTACAGTCCTTGCTACATTCTTCCAGGACTACAGTCCTTGATACAATCTTCCAAGACTCTGCAGGCCTTCCTACATTCTTCCAGGACTGCAGTCCTTGCTACTGTCTTCCAGGACTTTTTAGTACTTGTTATAGTCTTCCAGGACTACATACAGTCCTTGTTATAATCTTCCAGGACTACATACAGTCCTTGTTATAGTCTTCCAGGACTCTACAGTCCTGCAGGACTGTTGCAGTCAAAGATATATGTAACTGTATCTTTCCTTTCTTTCCAGGTACAGTGTAACTTGTGCACCGCTCCCTGGGTCTTGCTGTGACCGACTCCACAAACCCAACTGATCAACCAGGCTGTGCTGACACTGATGGAACAGGGTACTTAAATTTGTTCCATTATATTCTCCTGCTTGTACTTTATGAATAAGACACACATAAAACACCTGGGTGTTTTTATTGATGAATGTAATGGCCTGTGCAGTAGGCCTATTTAATTAGCCGTATGGGATTATGTCCTCGGAGGCTGCGGAAGAGGAGAGGAAATTTTGAGGTAATCAGTCTGGCACCAGACACTGGCAGGTCTGGCACCAGACACTAGCAAGTCTGGCACCAGACACTGGCAGGTCTAGCACCAGACACTGGCAGGTCTAGCACCAGACACTGGCAGGTCTGGCACCAGACACTAGCAAGTCTGGCACCAGACACTGGCAGGTCTAGCACCATACACTGGCAGGTCTAGCACCAGACACTGGCAGGTCTGGCACCAGACACTGGCAGGTCTGGCACCAGACACTGGCAGGTCTGGCACCAGACACTGGCAGGTCTGGCACCAGACACTGGCAGGTCTGGCACCACACACTGGCAGGTCTGGCACCACACACTGGCAGGTCTGGCACCACACACTGGCAGGTCTGGCACCAGACACTGGCAGGTCTGGCACCAGACACTGGCAGGTCTTTCACCAGACACTGGCAGGTCTGGTACCAGACACTGGCAGGTCTAGCACCAGACACTGGCAGGTCTAGCACCAGACACTGGCAGGTCTGGCACCAGACACTGGCAGGTCTGGCACCAGACACTGGCAGGTCTGGCACCAAACCACTGGCAGGTCTAGCACCAGACACTGGCAGGTCTAGCACTGGACACTGGCAGGTCTGGCACCAGACACTGGCAGGTCTGACACAAGACACTGACAGGTCTGGCACAAGACCACTGGCAGGTCTGGCACCAGACACTGGCATGTCTGGCACCAAACACTGGCAGGTCTGGCACCAGACACTGGCAGGTCTTTCACCAGACACTGGCAGGTCTGGTACCAGACACTGGCAGGTCTGGCACCAGACACAGGCAGGTCTGGCACCACACTGGCAGGTCTGGCACCACACACTGGCAGGTCTGGCACCACACACTGGCAGGTCTGGCACCAGACACTGGCAGGTCTGGCACCAGACACTGGCAGGTCTGGCACCAGACACTGGCAGGTCTGGCACCAGACACTGGCAGGTCTGGCACCAGACACTGGCAGGTCTAGTACCAGACACTGGCAGGTCTGGCACCAGACACTGGCAGGTCTGGCACCAGACACTGGCAGGTCTGGCACCGAACCACTGGCAGGTCTAGCACTAGCACTGACACTGGCAGGTCTGGCACCAGACACTGGCAGGTCTGACTGGGTCTGGCACCACTGGCAGGTCACTGGCAGGTCTGGCACCAGACACTGGCAGGTCTGGCACCAGACACTGGCAGGTCTGGCACCAGACACTGGCAGGTCTGGCACCAGACACTGGCAGGTCTGGCACCAGACACTGGCAGGTCTAGTACCAGACACTGGCAGGTCTGGCACCAGACACTGGCAGGTCTGGCACCAGACACTGGCAGGTCTGGCACCAGACACTGGCAGGTCTGGCACCAGACACTGGCAGGTCTGGCACCAAACCACTGGCAGGTCTAGCACCAGACACTGGCAGGTCTAGCACCGGACACTGGCAGGTCTGACACAAGACACTGACAGGTCTGGCACAAGACCACTGGCAGGTCTAGCACCAGACACTGGCAGGTCTGGCCCCAAACACTGGCAGGTCTGGCACCAGACACTGGCAAGTCTGGCACCAGACACTGGCAGGTCTGGCACCAGACACTGGCAGGTCTGGTACTAGACACTGGCAGGTCTGGCATCAGACCACTGGCAGGTCTGGCACCAGGCCACTGGCAGGTCTGACACCAGACCACTGGCAGGTCTGGCACCAGGCCACTGGCAGGTCTGGCACCAGGCCACTGGCAGGTCTGGCACCAGACCACTGGCAGGTCTGGCACCAGACCACTGGCAGGTCTGACACCAGACCACTGGCAGGTCTGGCACCAGGCCACTGGCAGGTCTGGCACCAGGCCACTGGCAGGTCTGGCACCAGACACCGGCAGGTCTGGCACCAGACACTCGCAGATCTCACTGGCAGGTCTGGCCCCAGACACTTGCAAGTCTGGCACCAGGCCACTGGCAGGTCTGGCACCAGACCACTGGCAGGTCTGGCTCCAGACACCGGCAGCTCTGGCACCAGACCACTGGCAGGTCTGGCACCAGGCCACTGGCAGGTCTGGCACCAGACACCGGCAGGTCTGGCACCAGACACTGGCAGGTCTGGCACAAGACACTGACTGGTCTGGCACAAGACCACTGGGAGGTCTAGCACCAGACACTGGCAGATCTGGCCCCAGACACTTGCAGGTCTGGCACCAGGCCACTGGCAGGTCTGGCACCAGACCACTGGCAGGTCTGGCACCAGACCACTGGCAGGTCTGGCTCCAGACACCGGCAGCTCTGGCACCAGACCACTGGCAGGTCTGGCACCAGACACTGGCAGGTCTGGCACCAGACACTGGCAGGTCTGGCACCAGACACTGGCAGGTCTGGCACCAGACACTGGCAGGTCTGGCACCAGACACTGGCAGGTCTGGCACCAGACACTGGCAGGTCTGGCACCAGGCCACTGGCAGGTCTGGCACCAGGCCAATGGCAGGTCTGGCACCAGGCCACTGACAGGTCTGGCACCAGGCCACTGGCAGGTCTGGCACCAGACCACTGGCAGGTCTGGCACCAGACCACTGGCAGGTCTGGCACCAGACCACTGGCAGGTCTGGCACCAGACACTGGCAGGTCTGGCACCAGGCCACTGGGAGGCCTGGCACCAGACCACTGGCAGGCCTGGCACCAGACACTAGCAGGTCTGGCACCAGACACCGGCAGGTCTGGCACCAGACACTGGCAGGTCTGCAGGAGTTAGTCCAGATGTGATTATTGCATATTACAGAAAGTTTAGTGATGGAGGGAGGATGGATATACTGAGGAAGGGAAGATAGATGGAGGGAGACAGGGAGGATAGAGGGAGTGAAGATGGATAGATGACGGGTCAGTAACCCTTCGGTCTGGTCCCAGACCAGTAGTGACGGAGCAGTTGGTGGTAGGGCTGGTGGTGGTAGGGGTAGAGGTGGTGGTAGTGGTGGTGGTGGTCGTAGTACGGGAGGTAGTATTGGTAGTGGTTGTGGTGGTAGTGGTGGTAGCAGTCAGTGGTGCAGAACCAGTTACACCTTACATGGTAAGATAGAGAAAGTGCAACACTGCCTTCACTCTCTCTCTCTCTACACACACACACACACACACACACACACACACACACACACACACACACACACACACACACACACACACACACACGCACGCACACACAAGCATACACAGTTGTCTATACACAAGGCAGGGACCGAAGGCCTTCCACCAGTTGCATTCTGAGGAAGTTTGTGTATCCATATCATTAAGCCAGAGCTCAGAAATGGGATCTCAGAAGCCAGGAGTAAGAAACAGATGAGCCCAGGAAGAATGATCTGAGGAGGAAGTGTGGTAGCAGTGCTCAGGTGCATTATGGAACAAGAATTGAAAAAAAGGTTTAGTGAGTTTTGCAGAGCAATTGTGAGGGTGCGGAGAGCAAGGCATGGAGATGAACTACAGTTGCTGAGGCAAAGATACGGAGCCTGGAGGAGGAACTGGAGGAGCTGGAAGAATGGGACTATGAGATGGGAGCAGGAACAGCAACAGCAGGTGAGGGGACTGAAGGAAGGGAAGAAGCTAAGACCTTTGTGGAAGTGCTGTCATTTCCTGTAAAAACGAAAGATTCACCAGGCCGTGCAACATCCCCTCAGTGAAAGCCATGAGTGCCA